>NC_141827.1:6667500-6707500 GCF_982586985.1 Callionymus lyra | reverse complement strand
CCAATAACACGATTACTGTACCTTTAAATACTCGTCAGTGTGTGTCTGTTTGTACAAAACTCTCTTTTCATTGAAAAATTGACATAAGAAAATGATCTTAAGCTCCGCCCACAGAAAACACTTTGTTTTTCTGGAGATTAAATCTTGTTGACCATAACCACACCCACTCTACTGTGATTGGTCACACATGGAGGTTTGTCACCGCGCGTCATAAATCCCAGAAGTCTCCACCTCCAAGGGACTCGTTGTATAAACAAAGCGGGGCGTGATTACAGCTGGCTGGAGGAGGAGTGAAGCCATTATTACGTCATAATGGACTCTCGTAACCTCTCGTTTGTCCAGATTTCAGAGCAACTTTATAAGGTTATGAGGTCAAAACATGGTCACGATGAAGGACTTACTGCATCTTGAAGAAGAAGATTCAACATTAGAAACATGTGAGTCAGGTGAGTTGGGTTTCACAGAAGTTGATCTTCCCTAACAAGTACGATACATCTTTTCACACTAAAACGCTGTTTAGTTCTGACCAGGACACGACTCTTCTGTTGGTACTTTGAAACACTGCTTGGCTGTGTCCTCCATCTCAATTCTTCTTCTTAGGCCTCGATGCTGGACCCATGTCTGATACTACGTTGGGTCACCATGGATGCCAGCGAGAGCATCATCATGTGCGTCGTTTCCTATTTTGTCTGTATTGCAATTTATACAAAAGACCTTGTGTATGGGCTTCACCACCAACAAGCTAGATAGGCAGACGGGCTGGTTTAGCTAGTAGTTTAGTGTATTTCTGGGTTAAAAAAAAAAAAGATTACATTTACAACAAAGGTTGTTGGTTTCAATAAAAATTGGATCAATAATGAATATGTCACACTAGAGATTGGAATCCAATAGGATTCCAGATCTCTGACCTGGACCCAGGCGGCTGTCCCCATGGTTACAATGTGTGTTGACGGAAGGGTAATCAGATTATTAAAATATGAAGTAATTCACCTAGAATAGTAATGGTGAATTTAGTATTGCCTATGCTGAAATTTTAGGTGTGAAATTATTCAGTCTATTTTCCAAAACATTTTGATGTAATCCCAATTTCTCTGATAAGAATTGGAGATTGTCCTGGTAGAATTCCCATTTGCACTAGGACGGATTGGAATTCCAATTTTCAGATTCCAATACAGTAGTAGGATTCCAATCTCTCCTAGTAGAGATTTGAATTCCAACCTGTACTGTGACATATATGATCTTCTGTTCTATTGATTATTACTGTCTGGAAGTTGTTTACTTTTTGAAAAAAGAACATGTTTTCTCTGAAGTCAATAAAGTTAACTGAACATATGTAACCATCTGCTGATTCGCCATTTTCACATGTCTTTCATATGCTTTTTTTTTTTTTTTTTGCTGGTCATGTTATTTTGATTTGTACCGATTTTATCTAAAGGTGGGTCCGTAAATATAAGGCCGACATTTAACTGGTCCGCGGTGCAAAAAAAAGGTTGGGCTGCTATGGTGGAGTCAGTGATGCAGAAGTAAAGATACTAGTATTTATGTAGAGACCAACGGGACTGTGACGATAATAATGTGTTCATAAGTTCTAAACAAGTGATTTATCTACAACTGTGGTAAATGAAACGATGAATTCATGTACAAATAACTGACTCAGATATGTGATACTGTATCAAATACCGCCGCAAAACATCTCCTGCTAAGTCAGTCTTTGGCTTCAGAATCCACTGACAGTAATTGGTTCGAGCGGATCTCCTGTCAGCAGGTGGATTTGGTCCTGGAAATAATGGGGCGACAGCAGGAACAACTCAAACCAAATGTTAATAACATATTCAGGGTAATTATTCACCGTCGAGCAGAAGGTGAGAACATCGGGTCATGAAAGCTGCCAGACACCCATAGATTTATTGTTGCTTGAGTGATGTTTAGACGCGAAAATCAGGCCTGGATTCAAAAGGAACCAAAAGATTTAGATTAAACCAGAGGAGAAGGTGAGAAGCCGACGGAATAAAACTGCATATTTACGAGAACCTCACATCTTTAAAGGCG
This sequence comes from Callionymus lyra, assembly GCF_982586985.1. Taxonomy (NCBI): domain Eukaryota; kingdom Metazoa; phylum Chordata; class Actinopteri; order Syngnathiformes; family Callionymidae; genus Callionymus; species Callionymus lyra. The sequence goes on along the minus strand of NC_141827.1, from coordinate 6,705,451 downwards.
CCGACGAGGACGGCTGCCTCTTCCAGTAGCTCCGCAGCAATTTCTATAATTTTCTGTTTTTTATTAATTTTTTACTATAATCTTTTTAAATGGATACTTTTGAACATGGAAAGAATCGTCTTGTTTACTCAAGAGAGGATCTACTGTCGCTGAAGTCAATGGCACGGGCTGGAGATCGCCACGAGATCCCGATCGAACTTCAGCGCCGTTACAGAGGCTGTCGGGCAGGGAAGCGGCTAAAGGCTAAGCTAACGGACAATCGGAGACGTCACAGACCAACGATCCCAACGATCACGATGGGGAACGTCAATTCACTGACGAATAAGATGGACGAGCTGTCTGCCCTCAACAACCAGCGGATCTACAGAGAGAGCAGCTTGTTGATCTTCACAGAGACGTGGCTCACTCAACTGACTCTGGACTCACTCGTGGATCTGCCTGGTTTCAGCACCATCAGAGCGGACAGAGACGCGCGCGCGTGTGGGAAGCGCAGAGGAGGAGGTCTGATCATGTACGTGAATAAACGCTGGTGTAGTCCGGGACACGTTACTGTGAAGAAAGTCTCTTGTTGTCAAGATTTAGAACTGTTGGCTGTCAGCATGCGTCCATATTATCTACCGCGTGAGTTCAGTCACGTGATCGCGCTGTGTGTCTACATTCCTCCGAGCGCTGCGGCTGCATCTGCCTGTGAGAAGATCCACACAATGACAGCTCGACTTCAGAATCAAAATCCTGACGCGTTTATCATCATCTCTGGAGACTTTAATCATGCCAACCTGGACTCTACTCTGCCTACTTTCCATCAGGCCGTGGATTGTCCCACCAGGAATAACAGGACAATTGACCTTCTTTATTCCAACTTGAAGGACGCCTACAGAGCCAAACCTCTTCCTCCACTTGGAAGGTCCGATCACAACCTGGTCCACCTTCAGTCACAGTACACTCCTCTGGTGCAGAGACAGACTGTGACCACTAAGACAATCAGAAAGTGGACACCAGCTGTGGAGGACGCCATCAGAGACTGCTTTGAAACAACAGACTGGGATGTGCTGCTGAGGTCTCATGGTGAGGACATCGAGGGACAGACACACTGTCTAACAGATTATTTAAATTTCTGTTTGGACGTTGTCGCCCCTACTAAGACTGTCCGCTGTTACCCTAATAATAAACCGTGGGTAACAAAGGAGGTCAAGGATGTCCTTAACAGGAAGAAAGTGGCATTCAGGAGCAGAGACAGGGATGCCATGAGGTCAGCTCAGCAGGAGGTGAAGCGATGCTTGAAGGAGGCAAAGGACACCTACAGGAGGAGGTTGGAGGAGAAGCTGAGCCGAGAAGAAATAAGAGAGGTCTGGGATGGTGTTAAAACCATCACTGGACACAAGACCAAGGCCTCTCTGACTGCAGTGGACACGGTGGATGAGGCAAATGGACTGAACAACTTTTTCAACAGGTTTGAGCAGGTCACCTCACCCTCACTGCTGCCCGCCTCAGGACCTGCCCCACCTTCTTGTGCCCCCCCCAGCTCCACAGAACCACTTCCCAGCTTCACCCCACTCCAGGTACAGGATGTACTTCGGAGGATTCGTCCAGGGAAGGCTGCTGGTCCTGATAAGGTGTCTGCTCGACTGCTAAAGACCTGCGCTGCTGAACTAGCTGAGCCACTCCAGCATGTCTTCAACCTCAGTCTACGGCTGGGGAAAGTACCAACTCTGTGGAAGACTTCCTGTATCGTTCCAGTCCCTAAAAAGATCCGACCGAGTGTGCTGAACGATTACAGACCGGTGGCACTGACTTCGCAGCTGATGAAGACACTGGAGCGGCTGGTCCTCAAACATCTCACGCCACAAGTCCAGCACGCGCAAGACCCCCTGCAGTTTGCCTACCAGCCAGCAGTTGGTGTGGAAGATGCCATCCTTCACCTCCTGCATCGGACCTACTCCCACTTGGATAAAGGAAGTGGTTCAGTGAGAATCCTGTTCCTGGACTTTTCTAGTGCCTTCAACACTATCCAACCCACTCTTTTGCAGGACAAACTGACTAAGATGCATGTGGACCCTGGTCTGGTCTCCTGGATTACGGACTATCTTACTGATCGACCACAGTATGTCAGGCTGAAGGACATCAAGTCTGACACTATGGTGTGCAGTACAGGAGCACCTCAGGGGACAGTACTGGCCCCTCTCCTCTTCACCATCTACACTTCAGACTTCTGCTACAACTCAGAGCTGAGTCTCGTCCAGAAGTATGCTGACGACACTGCCATTGTTGGATGCATCAGGGACAACAGCGAAGACGAGTACAGGAGTCTGATACGTGACTTTGTGGACTGGAGTGAGAGGAACCACTTGCAGCTGAACACCTCAAAAACCAAGGAGCTGGTCTTGGATTTCGGGAGGTCCAGGACAAAGCCACGTCCAGTGTCCATCAGAGGCGACGAGGTGGAGATAGTGGACAACTATAAGTACCTCGGTGTGTGGCTGGACAGTAAACTGGACTGGTCCTGCAACACAGACCATGTGTATAAGAAGGTTCAGAGTAGACTGTACTTTCTGAGGAGGCTTCGTTCATTTAACATCTGCAAGAAGCTCCTCTGCATGTTCTACCAGTCTGTGGTGGCCAGTGTCCTGTTCTATGCTGTGGTGTGTTGGGGTGGAAATGTGTCCAAGAGGAGTGTCAACAGGTTGGACAGGTTGATCAGGAGGGCTGGTTCTGTGGTTGGAATGAAGCTGGACTCACTGGTGACAGTTGCTGAGAGGAGATCATTGAACAAACTACTGTCCATCATGGACGATGACAGTCATCCTCTCAGCACTGTCATCAGTGAGCAGAGAAGCAGAATGAGTGCACGAATGCTCCTACCCAGGTGCAAAACAAATAGACTCAGGGACTCATTCATCCCTCGGGCTATTAAATTGTACAATTCTGAGTTCGGGGGCAGGAGTGGAGTGAGAGTATCTGGATGTTCTGTTCCATGTTAGTCTTTGTATCTTTGTCTTTGTTGTTTTTCTTTCCTTGACCTATGTTCTTTGTCTTTGTCTTTAGACTTAGATTGTGTCATCTTGTTCTTCCTCTTTATGTTCTTCTTATTTTATTTTTTATGTATTATTTTTTATTGTTTATGAAAAATTGCTGGCTATTGTAAAAAAAACAATTTCCCAAAGGAGACCTCCTGAGGGATCAATAAAGTTTTACCTTACCTTACCTTACCTTACCTTAGAAGCTGACATGGAAATAACAGCAAACTCCAGGTGAGTCGTTGATTATTTTCACCTGCTGTTCCTTCGTGGTTACCACGGAAACCAGCAGAAAAAATGTAATCGCGAAAAAGTTTTGCGCGAAATTGACGTTTTGATGCACTTTGAATAAAACGACAAAAAGAACAAGATGAAAGCGAACACAGATTGACTTAAATGCCTCATCACAGCGCCATCTGCTGGACAGGAGGAGCACGTCTCCTAGTCAACCACAAAACATTTTCCGCTTTTACCGTAAGTTTTATAATACGTGAAGCAAGACACTTCTGATTCTTTTTTGACATTTAAAGAAAAATGCATTTCGCTGTTAAGCACATGTGTGAATTATTATTATTTTTTTATTATTTGTCGCCCAAGATTTGGGACTGAGTCACGAAATGTTGGCGTATCTTCTTTATCTTGCCTTGAAAATGAGACTTTAAATACATGAGAAAGCTTTTAAATGGTTTATATGCTTTGTAAAGGTTTTTTTAGACAAACTAACAGAACATCAGCAGGTTTAAAATAATGTTTTCAAAGGTCAAAAGATCATTAGCTCGAGCGGTTGAAATAACAAAATTGATTTTTCTTTTCCTTCAAAAACCCGGACAAGCACGTTTCTTTACCCTCCGAGGTCTTTCAGTCAATATGACACTAACCCGGAGTCATCTGCAGCTTCCAAGATTTCAAATCAAATTAATTTCTCAGGAATTAGATTTAAAAATTGACCCCTTTTCTTTAAAATCCGATAAATCTGCAGTTTTCCCCGAGCCTTGTTAAAGCTTCAATCTTTGTTATATAAATCTGCCTCATGCTGAAGCCGACTCACCGTCGAAACGCTGTTGATGCCGTAATTACAACCTCAGCTCGCTGTGTCTGGTGGGAAAGGACCTGATGGTGAAAAGGTCAATTAAAATTAATTTGCCTCACCTTTATGTTGCGTACAACTGCACAACTCAACTGCTTATTTCTGGCTGTGATTACACTAAAACAAATAAGACGATGGCAAATAAAAACAATCTTTCATCACCTCTCTCTCTCTCTCTCTCCCTCCCTCCCTCACCTACTTCTCTCCCTCCGTTCGCCACTTCCTCACATCTCGGCTGGTGTGTGCGCAGCAGCTTCTCCATCCTCGTCTGCTGCAGAGACGCTGAAAATAGTTGGAATTTCTTCCTGACAATGAGTCTGGATCGAAGGATGAGGTGAGATATTTTCTTTCGTCACTTTTATTTTGTATAGTTATTGATTCTGGTCATGTTTTCAAATCTGTAAATGATAAGAATTTTATAAACATGTTTTTTTTTTATTTACTTTTATCTAATTTACTAAAAATCTTATCATCAGTTTTTACAAACCAATTATTTCCCTTTTTTTTGTTGCAAAAATGTGTTAAAAAGGAGCTTAATCTAATTTGGGAGTTTCTTTAAAAAAACAACGATTATATAATTTAACGAACAAGAACAGTGTTGTAAGATAAACTAACCAACAATAAATAATAATAATTCAGTTGCTCCACAGTTAAAACCATGGGGTTGAGGGTTCAAATTCCCTGCTAATTCGTGGTGAGAGACACATAGAGAACATTCTTGCAACCTATTAAAATGCAGACCAACATTCAAGTGGAGGAAATCAGAGATTCCGGACATGACGTCTCGATTAATACATTAATTAAAAACACGTTTACTTAAACCTCTGAGCCACTAGCATCGTGACCTTCCTGCTGTTGAGACAGATTTATTCCCGGACTAAGGTTAGATCGCAGCTCAAAAGGTATTTCAAGCAAGAGTGCCGAAGTGACGCGTGTGCTTAAGTGACGGTTATCAGTCCCACTTAAAGCACTCCATGCTGATGACTTACGAACCTCAGTCGACCTTTCATCACCTTTCGTCTGCAAACCATTTCACAAATGATGCATTGAGGTTTTGAAAATCATGTGTCAAAGCGATTTGCTTCAAATCACAGATCTTCCCTTTGTCCACTGCAAACCTAAGGCCTGTCAAATACATCCTGCAGAGTCATTTAAGTGGTCGTTGAATAAGTCAAAAATAAAAGTAGATTCATGTTTTATTAGGGAGCTTGAAGTTTGAAGATACGTTAGATATTATTCATGTCAACAAATTTAAAGCAAATCCCAAGAAAATGTATCCAAATAACAACATTAATAGAAAGTAATTGGGAGATAAATTAGGATACACTGAAATTCAAAGACAAAACGCAATAAATGTTTTTTTCTTTTTTCAGTTTGGTATATACTAAATACACTTTTCTCGACCTGCAAACTTCAGTGTAAAACATGATTTGTTCCCTTGTGCTTCAAGTTTGACAGGTCCAGACTTACATGCACTGATTCAGATTCAAGAATGTATTTATTACATACTAGCTGAAGTAGCCCGGTGTCGCCCGGGGATTTTTAGGAAATAAAAAACATGAAATATCTGAAAAATGACGCAAAAGACTTTCAACTTTTAATATTTGATATTTGAGCAACAGTGTTCTTATTTAGTCAAAAACATTTCTCGGACTGAGAGGAAGAAAAGTAGCAGTAGCTATTGTAACAAATACTAAGGTAGTAGTTAACACGTGAGAATAATCGGGTTTTTTGACATCTGCGGACGAATAAGGCCAAAATAATCTTGTTAGTCCAGACCAGTGGCAGCAGGTGAAACTTATTCTACGTGGGGATCTTTTCCAGTACATTTCCCTGTGGTTACCATTGAAAGAATCAGTCGAAAAAAGTCTTGAATATTGACTTCATGTAGAAATCAACACCATAACTGAGCTAGTATGTCATAGCAAACTTTTACATTTTTGTATCGCTAACCATCAGGGTCGCTCATTTCCAGCGCCCTGAAACCAGGATCAGATCGGAGACAACGCTTCTCTGTTACTTTTGTGTGACTGGCTGAGCGACGTGAATGTGACGTCACTGATAGAGTCTTGAAAAAAGTCAGACTGACGCAAATAACATTTTCTGACTCAACGGTTTTTGTTTGAACTTGTGTTGTTGTGCCCCTCAGGTAAAAGACACCTCCTGTGTGACTTCATAATGGAAATCCCAGCGCAGCCTCTGAACTTCTCAACGCCGTCTACCAACAGTGGAATGCCGGCGAACAACAGCGAAATACTCTCTGACATTGACCTCCTTGAAATCCTGGGCCCGAAGCGCTCGCCCTTCTTCCTCCCAGTGACAGTGGTCTACCTCCTGATTTTCCTCACTGGGCTGTTGGGGAATCTTCTCACGTGTGCGGTGATAGCCAAACACAAGAAGATGCGCAATCCTACCAATCTATACCTGGTGAGTCTGGCCATGTCGGACCTCCTTCTGCTGGTTTTCGGGATGCCGCTGGAGATTTACGAACTCTGGCAGAACTACCCGTTTCCCTTCGGCGAGGGCGGCTGCTACTTCAAGACCTTCCTCTTCGAGACGGTCTGCTTTGCTTCCATCTTGAACGTCACAGCGTTGAGCGTGGAGAGATACATCGCTGTGGTCCATCCACTCAAGACCCGATATTTATCAACCAACCGGCGTGCCAAGCAGATCATAGGGTTCGTGTGGGTGGTGTCCATGATCTGTGCCATCCCGAACACCTCGCTTCACGGCATCTTCTACCTGCCAGAGATGCTGGAGGAATCGGCCATCTGCACCGTGCTCAAGCCCCTGTGGATCTACAACCTGGTGATGCAGATCACCACCGTCTGCTTCTACTTCATCCCCATCTCGGTGATCGGGGTCTTGTACCTGGTGATGGGGCTTCATCTGAGCAGAGAGAAGTTGCAGCTCAGCGGCCAGAGCTGCATTCATGGCAGGAGAGTGAAGATCAGCATGGAGGACGGACGGAGGAGACAAGTCATCAAGATGCTTTGTGAGTATTCTCTGTCATCTCCAGTGGAAATAAATTGCGGTGCTTCAGACAGAAACCTCCCACTTTAAACCTTTAGAGAAAAGTGTGAGTAAAGGAAGCACTTCGGCAGAAAACTGCAGGATCATGGACAGATGGACGGAAGGACTGATGGACAGAGATACAGCAAGGCAGACGGACGGACAGACAGACAGTTAAACAGTTAAACAGACAGACAGACAGACAGTTACACAGACAGACAGACACAGACAGTTACACAGACAGACAGACAGACTAAAAGACAGACAAAGAGACAGACAGTTACACAGAGAGACAGACAGAGAGACAGACAGACAGACAGTTACACAGACAGACAGAGAGACACACAGAAAGAAAGAGAGATAGAGAGAGAAACAGACAGACAGACAGACAGACAGACAGACAGACAGACAGACAGACAGACAGACAGACAGACAGACAGACAGACAGACAGACAGACAGTAAGACAGACAGACAGACAGTTACACAGACAGACAGTTACACAGACAGACAGACAGTTACACAGACAGACAGACAGTTAAACAGACAGACAGTTACACAGACAGACAGACAGTTACACAGACAGACAGACGGACAGACAGTTACACAGACAGACAGACAGTTACACAGACAGACAGACAGTTACACAGACAGACAGTTACACAGACAGACAGACAGTTATACAGACAGACAGTTACACAGACAGACAGTTACACAGACAGACAGACAGTTAAACAGACAGACAGACAGACAGTTAAACAGACAGACAGTTACACAGACAGACAGTTACACAGACAGACAGACAGACAGACAGTTACACAGACAGACAGAGAGTCTGTTGAAGACCCTGCACACACAGTTTTTCACAGTTGAGTGTCATGACTAATGATGTCATTAATGATGTCATTTGTATTGTTGTCAAGATCACGAGGACACAACTATATATATAATCCCCTCTTTTTAACTCCTATGAGCTACTATTCTTCCTATCATTATGTCTTTGTCCAAACCAATGTACCTTGAGCAAAATCACCTCTGGTAATGAGTTGACATTTTCATGGAACCCTTTCTTCCATTTCATTTTCATTTAACCTTCTATTGATTGCATTACATCATTTTCACCTGCATCTTCACTTGACTGCGGCAGAAGTTTTCAAAAGTTGTTAAAAATAAATCCATGCATCCATTTCCAGCTTCCGTGTACTTGTGATGTTCTGGATGGAACATACATGAGGCATCATTGGTGACTCACAGGCTGCCTGTGGTTGTTTGTGAATCATTCATGTAGTAACACTTCCTACAGTGATGACGCTAGGCTGAGAGGAACCACTGGTCACAGGCTACTTGAGCCCAGTTCGTAGCAGCGTGAAGAAGAAGGTCTACTCGTGGTTTGATAATACACTTCAATAACACTTCAATTGTTTGCTAGAAATCAAACAATGAGTGAAAACACTTTGCAGCTAAATGTGGACAAAACTGAAACTATGGTTATTGCTCCTGATGATAAGGTTCCAGGGTTGAGTCAGTACTTGGGTGACTTAGGTCAGTCTGTCAAACTGAGAAACCTGGGTGTTGTATTTGATAAAGACATGTCTCTAGTTCAACACTGTAGAAAACTGACCAGAAACTGTTTCCTTCAACTGAGAAAAATCTCTAAATTTAGGAAAATGTTGTCACAACAGTTCCAAAGTTCCAAATCAACAATCTGAAAAAATGTTTCGACTGTGGGAGGAAATCAGAGTGCAACATCAACACGGAAACTCAAACAGGGTTAGGGTTAGTTGCCTCATGCCTAACCTGGAAGCAAACCTGCAAACTTCTTGCTGTCAACTGTGAATACATTTCTTTGGTAATATTTTAATGTCGATGACTTCTTTTTTTAACAGAATGTGGAGACACGAGGTCTATCGACCTCTTCTTTCCTTCGCCCCAGCACCTGTGTTGAGTTGAGTTTATTTATAACTCTATTCTTTTCTCCCTCCAGCGATTGTTGTGGCGGTGTTCGGCGTCTGCTGGGCCCCGTTTCACATCGAACGCCTCCTGTGGAGTTCCATCAGCCAGTGGACCGACGCGCTTCACAATATTTACCAGTACGTCCACCTCCTGTCGGGCGTATTCTTCTACCTCAGCTCGGCCGTCAACCCCGTCATCTACAGCCTTCTGTCCACGAGGTTCCGGGAATGCTTCCGAGAGCTGGTGTGCTCCTCGTCCGAGGACAGCAACTCCGACCGAGACTCTCTCGCTTTCCCCAAGATGTCGCTCGGAACTTCTGTGTCCGGCTCCAGATCGCAGGTGAAGGCAAATACGTCCAACACTTTAGTGTCGTTTCTACCTTCGGCCACTTCGGACTCATCGATCCTCAGATGTACGATGGACGATCAGGACACCAGGACTTCGGTTTTATGACATTTTAATCCTCGATGATGAGCTTTGGTTCAGGGCAGGGTGTTGGTTCAGCCTGACAGTGTCAGAGTGGCAGCAAATATTTAAGGGTGGATTAAATATACCGTGGACTTAACAGAAATACTGGGGTAAGGTAAACAAGAAACACCTTTCAAACTACCTGCCCATGGAAACAATTGATTTCTCTTCCATTGAAAAGAAAAAGAATTGGTGGTGTTTTTTCTTTTCGGAAAATAGAAGCAGTATTTACAGCCGTGTCAAAATCAATCACACGAGGAAACAAAATATTTTAGCAGTCCAAACAAAAAGTACATTACCTAACAGGAAGTGTGAGTCTGATTTTTCTGTCTTCATCCTTTTAAGCTGAATTTATCTAAATTATCTCCGTGTTTGTCCTTCACCAAACAAATTCCAGCTTTACTCTTATTGTTGACATCGATCATCTCTGTCCCTCATTAAACACTGACATCTTTATAGTTCACAGTATCGACAAGAACATTTACCTACATTGATATTGAGGCGACCTTTTGGCGACACTTGTTGACACTTGTGCTCCATTTCACTTCTGCTAAATATTTCAGTATGAAAGGTTGAAAGTACACAATATGAGATGTTTATAAATGAGCTGGTTGCATATTTTAAGTCGGGTGGTTTTCATAAACAGTATTAAATTGTGATGTTTCGATTCTGCCTGTTGTCGAAGGGTAATGTCAACCCAGCAATGCTATGCTATGCTATGCTATGCTATGCTATGCTATGCTATGCTATGCTGTGCTATGCTATGCTATTCTATAGGTGAAATCAATGTGTTCATCCACATTTTTGTGACCACTTTTGTAAAGGTTTGTTGCTTTTTTTCAATTTGTAATTCAGGAAAAAAAAAGGCTTTTTCTTTTTTTTTAGCCTTAAAAAAGTCGCTTAGTTTTAAAAATAAAGTATTTGTGAATCCCACAAGAGAAACTGGACTACTTGTAAACGTCACATTGGTTAAACAATCGAATTCATGGCCCCAGAAAAGCATATTTTACTTTCTGTCTTCAACAGGAAGAAGAATTGCAATTTAGTCTATATTATAATCCTCATTATCTTTGTGTTCATAAACAAACTCCCATCATTCCATGTGACGTTTACTTTTAATGTCCGCGGTACAATTGTTGATATGGATAATATCTGTAGATAGACTTGGGACCCCAGGCCTTGTCTTGACACAGTAGACACTATCACAAGATTGTCCAACAGGAATTAAAGCCAAACTTTTCCAGAAATTATTCTGTTAAACTGTTAAATGACGACTACAGCTTTGTTTACACAAAACTTGGTATTTTCAAAAATATATATTTTTTAGGTGATTTAGCATCTTGTTTATGCCAAAATGTCGTTTTTTATTTACAGAAAACAAGACACAGATGAGATTTCTTGAAACATTGTTTATGTGTTTTCGCTTAAACCTGGTTTATTTTTATTTATTTTTTTAGACAATCAATGAAAACAACAATTATTTTCTATTATGTTTGCATTTGTTCTTTGAATAAATGCATCAGAAGACATAAGAGCCTGTGACCTTTCTTAACACCGGCGGACAGAGTGCTCTTACGCATTCGTGGCCTATATTCTTTAGGGATGGAGATTAGGATTTACAGACAGAGATACACATTTGCTGAGAAATTCATGCCACCAGAGACGCTTCATTAGCCTTCAGCATCTTAGCCAGACGGAAACCTTCATATGCTGTAAATGGAGGTTTGTTACAAGACATCTTTTTAATGATGTTACTTAATTGTATAGTCTCTGTTAATTCGTTCCAAAGATAGTATTGTACTGTAAATATGTGTATTTTGTTCAAGCTGTTGAATGTTTCTTATTTATTCTTGTTTTTGTCGCACAAAGAAATGTAAAACTATCGATGAAATCTTGTATTATTGTGCAATGCCTTCATTTGGAGAGTGAAATAAATGAATATGAACTCCTTGTTTTTGTGTTGGTTGTGTTTTAGGACATGAATGGTTGAAATTAAGGTGTTGCAGCTTTTGCATCATGATTGCAGTTGATGGCAGAGCGCCGTGATTGCCTCGTGTTTCACATTCTAACGAAATAACAAAAGAAAGCCTCCATTAGCATAATAGTCAGTCCACTCAGGTGAAGTTCATAATGTAACCTGGCAACGACATTTATTCCCGCCTGAATGAGCGCAACTCGGATGACACGTCGACCTTTCAATCTATTTATTTTCATTTATTTATTATTAGTTAACCTTTATTCAAACAGGTTCATTCTTACTCACTTGCAATTTTTTTGTTGTTTTTTTTCACGGTCTGAATAAGGCGGAAGCTGAGGGCATGTGCGAGTAACCAGCAGACGACAAAGTAGGTAGCAATAGTACACAATGAGAATTAAAATAACCAGAGTCCAATATCTACAATAACAAGAGTCCAATAGCTACAATAATCATAGTCCAATATCTAAAATAACCAGAGTCCAATATCTACAATAACCAGAGTCCAATAGTTACAATAACCACAGTCCAATAGCTACAATAACCAGAGTCCAATATCTACAATAACCACAGTCCAATAGCTACAATAACCAGAGTCCAATATCTACAATAACCAGAGTCCAATATCTACAATAACCACAGTCCAATATCTACAATAACCAGAGTCCAATAGTTACAATAACCTGAGTCCAATATCTAAAATAACCAGAGTCCAATATCTACAATAACCACAGTCCAATATCTACAATAACCAGAGTCCAATAGTTACAATAACCTGAGTCCAATATCTAAAATAACCAGAGTCCAATATCTACAATAACCACAGTCCAATATCTACAATAACCACAGTCCAATATCTACAATAACCACAGTCCAATAGCTACAATAACCAGAGTCCAATATCTACAATAACCACAGTCCAATAGCTACAATAACCAGAGTCCAATATCTACAATAACCAGAGTCCAATATCTACAATAACCACAGTCCAATATCTACAATAACCAGAGTCCAATAGTTACAATAACCTGAGTCCAATATCTAAAATAACCAGAGTCCAATATCTACAATAACCACAGTCCAATATCTACAATAACCATAGTCCAATATCTACAATAACCACAGTCTAATATCTACAATAACCAGAGTCCAATATCTACAATAACCAGAGTCCAAAATCTAAAATAACCAGAGTCCACTAGTCACAACAACCAGAGTCCAATATCTACAATAACCAGAGTCCAATATCTACAATAACCACAGTCCAATATCTACAATAACCACAGTCCAATATCTACAATAACCAGAGTCCAATAGTTACAATAACCTGAGTCCAATATCTAAAATAACCAGAGTCCAATATCTACAATAACCACAGTCCAATATCTACAATAACCACAGTCCAATATCTACAATAACCACAGTCCAATATCTACAATAACCAGAGTCCAATATCTACAATAACCAGAGTCCAAAATCTAAAATAACCAGAGTCCACTAGTCACAACAACCAGAGTCCAATATCTACAATAACCAGAGTCCAATATCTACAATAACCACAGTCCAATATCTACAATAACCACAGTCCAATATCTACAATAACCAGAGTCCAATAGCTACAATAACCAGGTTGAAGTAGATGTTGGGTCTTCACTACAGATGACTGTGTGCCTGTAGTCAAGCTCAGTGGAATAGAGAAAGAGAAACAAAAAAAGAAAGAACAAAGTATTACCAAAATAAAAGTGGAACGTATATGACATATCTTCCATTACTTTTGGACTCATAAGAGCATTAGTCATCAGCATAGCAGGCAGATTAAATAAAGCTCCCGTGACCTAAATCAAGCTCATGTTGTGTATCCCACGTTTGTGCAACCAAATCACACTTGAAATATGTTTAATCTTAGACGAGAGCCTGTGAAACAAAAACAAATTATTCACAAAATCCAATAAAACTATAGATTTCTATTGACTTTTTCGATGCCATTTCAAGCACTCAGCAGAAACCTTATCTACTTCTATTTTTAAGTTCTATTTACGTGAACTCTCTAGAGCCGGGGTCAACAACGGCAGGAAGTCAACAACAAATCTGATTTGAACTCAAAACATGATGCACAAGCCAAGCCAGCCGACCCGCATGCCAGTTCCACATGATGCTCTGACCGCCCTCCTGCTGTGAAGAGATCCATGTTGTGTAAACCTGACGGAATATAACTGGGCAGCCTCGACAGTCCGTGACTGGAAGCTGACAGTCGATGTTGTAAAGCAGCGTGAAGTTAAAAGTATTTTGTGCCAGATCCTATTCTTCTTACGCTACACTGAGGAAGCTAACAAAAACATAGAGGGTGTGTACCAAATCGCGCACTTCTGCACTTACACTTACAGTATTTTGAGTGCATAAGTGCGTCCTGATGTGTGCGAAAATGTAGTGCGCAATGAGCACTGAAATGGTCAGAAAATTGAGTGTGGATCGATGGACACTTTCCACCCTCAATGGCCTCCATCTTAGTGACGTAGATGATGCGTCTTCTGAGCAGATACCGGCGTGAATGTCTCGAGAAAACACTCATTTTACTACAAAACGACACAACAGTAATAACACAATGAAACACAACTTAATAACTTGTTTCAATTGGTAAAAAAAAGTGCTGTCAAGTGTCGGCGAAAGTGTTTCAACAGCTGGTTGAAATCAGTGTTAAAAAGTAGTAGAAGAAGAAGCTGTTGAGTCATTTCCTGTAAGTGTGTAGCAGCAGAGTTTGATTTGAGACAGTACTACACTGACGAAAATTTGAGCACTGTGCAAGTAGGTGCACTGTCTTACAGTGTACTGTAAAGCAGTGTACTTAGAGAAGTGACACAGCAAGTTATAAGAAGGCAGGACTTCTTGATGGGATTGAAAACGAGCGATTTGCTCAACCTCTATGCTGATGACGACACACTCCATATTTCTATAAAACTCCTGCTTCCGATTGGTTCTCCCAAACTAGACGGATAATAAAACTTGTGGCACTAACTACTACTAATGCCACTTCTTCACCACTAACAGCTTCCAGTTTGGCTATTGCTTGCCTCTTATTGTTCTTCACAAACTTCAGTTACTCCACTCTAATGATGGTATTTTTCATTCATTCCCTGATTCTTTTTGCTGCCCCTTGGTTTTTAACTTACTGCTGACTTAACAGAAATTCTTGGGTAAGTAAGTAAGTCATTTATATTTGGAAAATGAGCCAACGAGAAACACCTTTAAAGTTTCAAACGACCTCCCAGAGTTTCCATCAGATAAGAAAAGTCCATCCATCCATTTTCTACCGCTTATTCCCGCAGATGATTTCTAACATCTGCACATAATTCACACCAGGATGTGCAACAGCAACAACTGTTTTATCTGCTGCCGTTCCTGTAAGAGCAATGCAGTGTCTTAAATCACATACTTCTCTCAGTGCACTGGAGGTTAGTATGCTTTAGGATAGTGTACGTACTAACTAGTAACTAATTACTACAGATAGTATGTCTCAAATCAAACTCTGCTGCTACGCACTAACAGGAAATGATGCGACAGCTTCTTCTTCTACTACTACTTAACGATGATTTTCAACCAGATGTTGATATCGCCACCTGCTGGCAGCACGTTTGGTTTGGATCAAGAAATATGAGAAACTAAATATTGGCGAGATATTTACACTGGTATCAGCAGCAAGGATGTGTCATCCTCATACTGCTGCTGAAAAAAAAGAATATATATATACTGTATATATACAGGACCGCTGAAAACTCTGGTTTCAAAATGAGATTTTCCGCCAAGTGTGAGTGCTCAGCACAAGTGTCACTTCGATGTCACTGGCGCAACCACATAGGTTAATGGGGAGGGAGTGAAAAAAAAACAACAAAGTGTTGAGGACCAGTGGCATTCGGCTGTATATATATATATATATATATATATATATATATATATATATATATATATATATGAGAAAAAGATAACAGTGATGACAAAACATTTTTGTACTCAATGGTTAGCTGTAAAATCACTTTCTAAATCTTCACACACAAAAGAAAACACCATCTTAGTAACGCCATATATATATATATATATATATATAGCGTTACTAAGATGGTGGCCGTTTAAGCCACCATCTTAGTAACGTTGTTTGAACGTCAACATCACTAAGATGGAGCCGTTTATGGTAGAAAGTGTCCATCGATCCATACTCGGCGTTTTAGTTACAATTTAGTGTGTATGGAGCACTACATTTCACATACTAAGAATTGAGACGCACTTATGCACTTAAAATACTAAATTTAAGTACGCAAGTATGTGATTTGAGACACAGCTCTGAATTACTGATGTACGTCTCCTCAAATATGCAGTATTTATACTCACTCTAGGAAGTTGCTGCATAAAGTTCTTGAGAAGTTGCTAACGATGAGGTGCAGCAGGTATAAGACTTCTCTCATAGTATATATTTATATGTGTGTAATATTAATGTTGGTGTATTGATCTGTCTGACAGTGAAGCGAGGGGAAGGGAGGCGGGTGATTCCGAAGAGCTGTCAATTACGACGGACTGATATACAAAGTGTGAGTAAAGGTAAAAGTACAAATATTTTATGTTTAAGAAATAACATGTTTTAGCAACTGAAGGTCAGAATGAAATGTGTGTCGAACAATTCTCTATCGATAATCCATATGAACTAGACACATACAAATATTCTACAATGTGTTCCTGCGTGTTTGTGTTGATGTGTCAATGATATGAAGTATTACCAGTTGCATGTAGTTAGATACATGGTAATTATTAAGATAAATAAAGTTATTACAATTATAAATGGGACCTCACCATCTATCAACTCTACCACACATCAGTGTTCCTGAACTTCCTGCTACACATATCAATCCCTGCAGACTGAAGATAGAAAAATTAGAAGTGGAATTATAGAAATTCGAAGCCTTTTCTTTAAAAATGTTTTTTAAGAAGTTGTCTTTCAATTGGATCTCTAGTTTTTATTTCATGAAAAGAAATTCAAAATTGAATAGATGTACTGAAGGTACACAGACTCGTGCTTATAAACTGATTTTCCCCCAAATTGCCCTTAATGTGTTTTTTGATTTGTGTTTGGAAGGTGAATATAGTGTGTACTGTAGGTACACTGAGCCCATGTAGTTTCAATAATGTTTTCAATGTACGAACAATAATAGAACAAAACAACACATTTAAAGCAGACAAGATTTGTGTGCGAGTAAACACACTAACCTTAATGAGGAAAAAGAAAACTTTGGCCAATTCATGATATGATAAAAACTCAATAAGTACTGTCAGCATTGTTTTGTTATATTTTAATGACAGACATTCTGGACCATCAGTAAATATATTTGAAAACCCTAAAGTCTCTGGACTTTTCGTTTATAACCCTTATAACCCTATCGTATTCATTTTCTACCAAAAAAAACAATCACTTTATTTAAGCTCAATGCAGGGAAACACTTTGAAGTATTGTTCAAACAAACACAAATGTCTGGAACACTTGATAGAAACCAAAGGAAGAAGATCACGAGTATGACTGAAGGAACAACACAATGTGAACAATCGAACTGAAGACACAATAACTCAAGGTGAGTTAATGAACGACATCCAGCGGCCGAGTCGATGTCACGCCGGCATCTTCTGTGAAATGATATTTTAAATCTGTGACTGTCACCGTTATGCGACATCCGTGAAGGTCACAGTCACGGTTCTTCAGACGCTCCCAACATTAACTAGAAAAAGATGGTTTCCGTGCTATTCTGACCACATTGTAGGTGTTGAGCCCGGGGGCGTCGAACCCAGGAGACGAGCCGCGTTTGTCGAACGTGTAGAAGTTAAACAACTGTCCGTCTTGAGCTTCCAGCGACACCGAGGCGGTGCCGACCCGCAGGACGCACGGGTATTCTTTTTCAAACACCACCCTGAACACTCGGTCCACCAAGTAGTTCAGCTTAATTGTCCTGTACTTCTCTGGAATCATCTCCTCAATTTGAGGCCCGAACTGTTGCATTGTTAGAACTCCGTCGGAACCAACTTTGATTTCGTAGAAGGTAATGTTGCTGTAGGTGAAAAACCCGACGTACGGTTCTGGGTTGGGTGGCGCAAACGCGATCTTCTTTGCCTCCCTGAAGGCCTTTTCAACGGCTGGGATGATGCTGTTGTAGGCCTGGGTCACCACGTCCTGGCTCTGCGATCGACTGCCGGCCATCAGCACCACCAGGCCCAGCTTCAGCTTCGGCACCATTGAGAAGGTGGCTGAGTAACCGTCCAGATCTCCGTCTTTTCGAACCATCTCGTACCCTCTGATCTCATTCACTTCCCACGGCGTCCCAGTGCGGTTGGCGAAGTAGTCCTTGTCGCACCGGAAGAGCGGCGTCATCATGATCTTTAGAGAATCCGGCTCCAGAAGCTTGCGGTGGTAGGCGCCCAATAGCACCATGGCTAGCTTAGCAAGGTCCGCCGCCGTGGAGTACATCTGGCCAGAAGGCCGGTACCAGCCCAGGTCGTACAGCGGCGCTGGTTTTCCGTTGGAATACACCCCGACTGCCATCTGGGTCTGGAGTCCTGCGGGGACGTCGAACCCGGTGTCTTCCATTCCGAGACGATCCAGGATGTTGTCGTCGACCCATCGCTGGTAGTCCATGCTCGCCACCCGGTCGGCCATCACGTGAGCCAGCAGCGAGAAGGCCAGGTTGCTATAGTGACACCTGTTGGGGAGTCAAGTTCAAGAGAAGCAATGAGTTCATACAAACTACAAATAAACACTGGATAGATATTCATAAACAAAGTTTAATACGAACAATTCTTGTCAGTTTTTTGTACATTTCAGTGATTTGGGATTTATCACTTGTGTTATCTCAGGGTCAAGGTGACCCGAAGGCCCGAAAAAAGGAATGGGTTTGTGGTATCCTTTGTGTCGTCTCTGGGTCAAGGTGAACGACCTCAATCACGGCGTATGTATTTCTGGAAGCAATGGAGGTTGTTCACCTTGACCCAGAGACAACACAAGGGATACCTCAAACACGTTTGTGTTTTGGGCCTCCGGGTCACCTTGACCCTGAGCTAAGACATGGGTAAACCCCCTGTTTCTAACTCCCAAATTTAGTTGTGTATTTATCTCATTTGGAAGTTGCATATGTGAATGTTTGTATTTGAAGAAAATAAACCAGAGGAAAGTTTTAAAAGTAATATTTTTAAAAACGTACTTCGTTCCTGGATCTGCAACGAGGACGTCGTCTTGAAGCAGATTTATTGCAGTTTGAGTTTTTCCTTTCCACAGCAGATTTGTAGCTCGGAGTCTTCTTGGCAAACCTTAAAAAAAATTAAAGAAATAGACATGAATTTTAAATAATCAACAGGTTTAAAATACATATTCTACCTACAATCACATTGGCCATTAGATGATTTTTATACTCTAATTCTGTAAATAAACATGTCTTCAACAGAACTTAAATGTCCTTTGTTAAATTTACAAAATTACAAAAACAACCAACAAAACACAACAATATATCAACGTTTTTATATCTTTTTTGCTCGTCTGCCAAAATGCATTACAAGAAAAATAAATGACATATAAACACTAAACATTTTGATGTAAAAGTAACTGAATAGAGTGTTTATATTTCTAATACATTGAGGATACTTAAAAAAAACAAAAAACTACTACAACAAAATTGCAACAATTAGATTTTTTCACGACATACTTTTGTTATACTTCTAAAGATGATCATATAAAGAATCTTTGTCAATATCTTGGTTGGGATCTTTTAAGATGATTATATTAATGGAAAGAAAGTTACAATTACAAGCAACAAGAAAATGTTTTCACCGTCTGAGTGATGTTTTGCATCAATGTTTGTATTTATTTTAAAATGTCTGTCTGATTATCTCTAACCTTCTCCTCCAGAGACGAGAGTTAAAGAGCCTCAAGCAGATCATAACGTTCGTACCTGAGAGCTGACTGGCCATCCTGCGCAGCGTCACTGAGGACGATCGGATCTGAACTTCTCCACTGTCCAGAAAGATCAGTCCATCCGTGACGTACTTCAGCTCCGAGTTACGCGTCTTTCCCATCGGGTTTTTGATGGTGAAGTTCTCCACGTATTTCTCCAGCGGGTCGTCCAAGGACGCGACCTTCCCCTCCTCCCAGAGTTTGTACAGCATCAGCGTCGGAAAGATTTTGGATAAACTGGCGATTCTAAAAACACGAGAAAGAAATATTTGAATTTGACTTCTTTTTTATTATGACGAATGACAAGTTCCATCTGAATATAATCACATATTTTTACCTTCAATTTCCCGCCAACTAGTTTTAATACACACTCACTTAATCACATGGTGGTTTTGTACTTTATTCTTTTTTTATAGCGGTTTTTATCCTCAATCTAAACATGATAGAACAATAACCATTTATAAAAGTAGTATAAATAATAAATAAATGAATTTTTTACATTGTATTATTTTCAATCTATTTTAGTTTCTGTGTATTTTATGGAGGATAATAAGTCCTGATTCATATTTAAGGTCATGTTTTTCATTCTTTGCATCATCCGGGTGTGTTTTTACCACACAAACACAATTTTGGGGGTGAAAGAAATTCCTGATCAAATAGATTCTGAAGCCGAAGCAAGAGCAGTGACCAGAAAAATATGACGACAACAAATATATTCTACATAAAGATCCGACCAGATGACAGATGAGAGAAAAAAAGCAACACGTGAAGAAAAATATGCAAGAAAAAAAGAATAGAGAATCAAAATTAAAGGGTTTAAATAGTACAACACAATAAAAAAAAAATCAGTAGCCAAAATGAAAAAGACAAACCAAACAAAAAACAATCAACACAAAAAGTTAAGAAGAAAAGAAAACTCCCCAAATGCAACTCCACACATCAAACAGAATAAAATTCTATACTGGAGGAAATTTAAAAATACTCAAATCTTAGTCATAAGCACAAAAAACACAATGAAAAACACAAAAACCAAAGAGTAGTTTTTAACACCTAAGGCAGAGAAAACAAACTTTAAAAACAATCCTACACCAAAGATATATCTCCTAAGGGTTCCTCAGGTTCGAAAAAAAGGCAACAAATACACTAAGACACAACAAAGTTAAACAAAACCCGCATAAGGACCCGTGTAAAAACAGTAAAACATATACACACGTTAAAAAGGCCAAACACATAAATACAAAAACAAAACAACTGAAAAATGCTTCTGCAGTGCTTGTCATGACTATAGTTTATCATAGAATATTCTCAGGTTGACGCAGTAATAGTTTGTATTACACACATCAGCAGTTTCCATTGACCATTTAAAGATGGATTAAAAAAAAAGAAAAATCGTGTATTCAAAAAAGTATTTTACAATGTGCCAAAAAAAGAGACACTTACATTTGTGAACAACATTTACAGTTGTGAGTTTTGCTCGTGTACTGTGGGTGTGAAAGTACCTGTAAATGGTGTACTCGTTGGGTGGCCCTGAAAGCGGGTCGCTGCGGTTCCTCTTCCCGAAGTTCCCGGTCCACAGAACCGTGTCGTTCAAGATCACGATAGCCGAGAGAGCAGGGAGGCTGACGGGATTGACCGTCTGTCGCAGCAGAACGTCCACCTGGAGGAACATCATCAGGAGAGTCTGAACCTCAAAAACCTACAAACGGTGTCGTTGAAGTTTTGAAACTAACGGAGGAAAAAGCTTGAAAAACATCTGGACTTGTTGTAGAGAGTTCAAGGTTAAAGAATTCCATTATTTGAGCGAGAGAAACCCTTCGCTACAGCAACACTCCTTACAGACGTCAGTTCCTAACGAACTACTGAACTTAACGTTAACACAATGTGAAATTACTGTATGAAACTTTATTTATCCTTTTGTCATAACAGTCAAAGTCACAGACAGAAGAAATGTCAACATCAACCCTTTTTGTTATATTTAATAAAGTTGTGTACTTCAAAGAAAAGGTTACTTTTCTTTAACCATGGCATCTAAATACCAAGAAGATTTACAAGTATTGGTTTCAACTCCTGAAAATCCTGGTATCGTGACAACACTACTACACAGTCTAAATGGCAGTTTGTGTTGTTGTGTGTCACCACTTCTCGTGGATCATTTAGATTTTCAGCTACTGTTTATCGCTGGTTAACAGGATTTGCTCAGGGTTGTGCCTCGACACGTTGAACCATAGTCCATGAACTAGTTCACAAAAACCTGATTTAAAAACACTGAAGGTCTGAATGTATTGTGGGAAAAACACCCGACACCAACATATAGAAACAAATAACTATGATCTAGTTCATTCTTGGAACGGTAAATTTTTGAATTAGGAGCTTAACTTTGAACTAGTTCACATAGAACTTCCCCAACACTGGATACCCGTTGGATACCACCTTGTACACACACTGTAACACTGTAACACGGCATACTATTGGCTAACGGATGTGTCATAGCATGAGTTCTGTATCCTGGCTGATGATTGGCTCACGGAGCGAAGCATATCAACCAGTCAGACGACTCTCTCTCAGTAAGGTTTGCGTGATACCGAAGCTACACCAGAGATGTGAAGCTCTATTTTACTTTACGTTGTCATCTTCATCACCATTATATTGAATACAATTCATCATCATTGACACAACAACAATCGTATTGATACATTTATTGTTATAATACTGGAGTTTTCGTTAACTGTGGGTGGTACTGGATGAACCACGGCCCCTAATCAACTAGAAAACACTGACAACCCTGATCTAAGACGTGTTTATCGTGGAGAAAAAGGTCAGTTTATAAGTTTTGACATTTCACTACAGTCATTAAACTATCGAAAGGTCAAACAACGAGTCCAAAACTCCTACACAAACTTTATGTATTTTGTGCCGGTAAATCCAGGAGATGATTATTTATTACGGAAGATACTTTTTCACTATCATTTCTCCATTTTCTGAAGCTGGACTCGCAGCACGGCCGCGGTCTTTAATCTCCTTCTGTCGAGTGTAACTGCATCGGGTGCGAACGGATTACTGTCCGGCTGAAAAGGCTTTTAATGAGAAGCAACGCTGGAGTCGCTCACCTTCTCCAAGGCCTCCTTCAAACTGGGGATTGGATGCTGCAGCGGGAGCGGCTCGGGGAAACGAGGACACATTGTCTCGGACTTGGCGTTGCGACTCATCTCTTCGTCTTCGGAGTAGATGGAGAGACACAAAGGGAAGAGAGGATGAAGAGAACAGAGGCACCGAAGATTGACGGCCAGGAACCTTGATATAGAATCTCATCAGCCACTCACTCGGGGTTTGGTCCAGTCATCACGGCGGCTGATGGACACCCTGGAGTTATGATTCATGAGAGACGGGCTGATGTACGGCTCTCAGGGTAAAAGTTTTTAACTCCCTGTTTCATCAAGACTGTATCTAGGGATGTTCAAATATATTCAAGCTTGATGTTTCCCAGATGCTGAAACTCATCTTGTCTTTTTATTATTTGTAGTCATTCATAGATTTTTGATTAGAGACGGTACTTTGTTTTTTTTAGTTACAGAATTTTTTTCGGTATCTTGCTTTGTCAGGGTTGAGTACGGTGCTGTGTCTCAAATTGCATACTAGCGTACTAAAAGTTAGTATTTTTAGTGCATTAGTGCGTCTCAATTCTTAGTATGCGAAATTTAGTGCGCCATGCACACTAAATTGGCGTACTAACACGCCCACAAAACTGAGTATGGTTCGATGGACACTATCCACTCTAAACAGCTGCCATCTTAATTACGTTTTAAACGGAAGTTACGTCATATATATATATATATATATATATATATATATATATATATATATATATATATACATATATATTCATATACTTACAGGTGTATTTTCCGCAGCAGTAGGAGGATAAACACGTCTTCGCTGCTGATACCAGCTTAAATATCTCGCGAATGTTTAGATTCTCATATTTTTTCTTTATTTCTTTTTCCAAACTTGCAAAACGTGCTGCCAGCAGGTGGCGATAGCGTTCCAACAGCTGGTTGAAACATCATTAAATAGAAGTAGAAGAAGCAGCTGTCATGTGATTTCCGGTTAGCGTGTAGCAGCAGAGTTTGATTTGAGACATACTATCTGTGGAGAATTTGCATACTAGTTAGTATGTACACTAAACTGATGCATATTAACTTCTAGCATACTAAGAGTAGTATGCGATTTGAGACACAGCACTGGACTCTTTTTTTTTTGATGCCCCTGCTGGACTTTCTCGTCATTACATGCCATGTCACATCAGTTTGTTTCACCTGTGTCTTGTTATCTGCTTCATTTAAGTCCCAGCCGTTCGTGCCAGTTGTTAAGTTAGTGAATTTACTTGATTATTTTTTTAGATTTTTTGTGTTTTTGACAAGAATTTTAGATTTTCGTGTTTTTGTTTAACCGGGAATACTTGGATAAAGACACGTTTTTTGGCTTAGTCGGCTCTTGGATCATCCTTACTCACTCACCATGCTTTTATTTAAAAATAATTATAATCATGTTTTTCTTTTTACAGCAGAATGTCTGCCTTGGAGCCATATTTCTGTTGTCTATTGCTTATTGTGTGTGTTATTTTAAAAGCAACAAAATGACTAATGATAAAATGTTGTGATGTAAAAAAGCAGCATAAGGTAAATGAGCTCTTATTAAATAATAATAAATGATGATGTATAATTCTATTTTGTCTGATCATCCAAAAAGAAAATCTTGTATCGACTATGTCACAATCTTGTCAGAAATGATAGTCACATCAGGGACAATTCAGGGTGTAGTACCTCACACTTACACCAGAGGCAGAGTTCAAGATTATACACAGATGGACGGGGGGGTCACACACACACACACACACACACACACACACACACACACACACACACACACACACACACACACACACACACACACACACACACACACACACACACACGCACACACATACCTACACACACACACACCAAATCTAAAAAAAAAAGTCACGTTTGCAGACAGTATTGATTTTACTAAACAGGGACCACAAATTGGAGTGTTTTCTAAAACAATATCCGCATACACACACACACACACACACACACACACACACACACACACACACACACAAAAAGAGAAAGGGTCATATGGTTAATATAGGATTTTCTCAATATTGTTATATATATATAATACATAAAGTGGAGACCAAATTGTCAGTCAGAATTTTTCTTATTGTTCAGTTTTCTCAAGAGGGCTGCAAAAAAGGTAAGGTAAGTAATAGTTATTTGTAAAGATCTTTCTAGACCAGGGTCATAAACATTAAACAATAAAAACAATACACAGTTAAAATACAAACTTTAAAAGGCCAAGAAAACATAAAACACAGCAGCGACAAAATAATTAGATATTTTTGGATGTCACCACAAAGATATATTATATTTTATACTCAGTAAAAATGAGCCTTTATCTTGATTTGTATATAAATATACATCATCTGACTATTCTGAAAAATACAATCTGAAGTACACCGTGGATGTACTGGTCTGTTGTCAGTTAAGGTCACATTGTGTTTTGCACTGTTGCTCAGTAACAGCCGCTGCAGAAAATAAACTCTCATTTAGAATCCTTCCTTCCCAGCTAGCTTCCCAGGCTACAGCTCTCAGACCGTTGATTGCCATCCACTGGCACAGATGATGTGTAAGACGGATTGTCCGCTACACATCGGGCGAGCACAGTGAGGATACACAACACTACATCAACCGGTTTAATCTGGATATTAAGGCAGGTCTGGTGGATCGATATTCATCCTTCAGAGAGTTCAGAAGGGATTTCAACCAAAATTGCTTCAACCTGACTGAACCGATCTCTGATGAACGAGGAAATTCAGTATTCACAACTATTCGGGAGGGCTCGGCTTTTCGGTTTATCGATAAAGATCTTGTCTGTGTAGGTTCTCATTCTTCCAGGTCTTGGTTATCCAAGTGGTTCCAAAAGAAGAGTCATTTGGACTTTTTAGTTCTTAGAACTCCACTTTGATCGCTAAAGATTGTTGAATCATTTACATCTGTACTGATTCAACTTCTTAACTATACCCGGGTTTTAAGTCCTGCCGATCCAACCACAACCACTACTGGGATCTTCTCAAAGAAATGGTCTCACCTGGAAGGGATTTGGGCATCTGGTACTGCCAGAAGAAGCATCCTGTCATCACCAGCGACAACACGAGGAAGAAGACCAATCCCACTTGGCTCCATTTCACCTTCATCCTCTTGTCTTTGGCGAGTCCTTCAATCTTCACGGTGGCGATGGGGACAGCCAGAGGGTTCTGTGGCTGGAACAGAAAAGAAATAGAAAATCAGTTTCAAGATCGTCGACCATCCTCCCTCCACCCCTAACACTGAGCCGCGACCACAACCGCCAGCAGGACTTACCCCTGGAGGACTTGCAAACCACCTGCTGCTTCACCGCCACTGAACCACCTCGCCTAAACATTCCTCTACATCCAGAATCCAAAACCTTCTGACAAGTCCGGTGTAGGTGGACAGACACGAAGGTCCATCTCTGATTTCTCACTGACTCTGACGGTAATCCTGGCCATCGGCACTTCGTCCCGCACAATTCAATTTCTTCTTCCCGACAGCCTTGGCCTGTTGACATCATAATCCCAGATTTACTCCACCCAAGCGAGCAGGAGGGAAATCTTAATCCCTAATCCCTGTGAATCAATTCACTTCAGCCCTCGCCAAAGACCACCAGCAGGTCCTACGAGGCACGACGCCTGTTTAGACAACATCACTTATCATAGTGTGACTTATCGCCGGAGAGAACCGATACCAACGTATGAAATCTTCTGATCTGGATGATCGGGTCGGATTCAGAGTCACAGGTGGATCGAACAATCCAGGAGAGTTCCGGATAAAAGCTTCTATTGAAAACAACTATCAACATCCATTGATATCTGTGTAGGTTCCTACATCGGTAAAGAGATCAACGAGGAGGAAACTCACACAAGCATGAAGGGTTATAAGCCTCATAATTCGACAGCAGGGGTCACGACCCCTTGTGAAACGATGAGTCACTCCAGAGGCCAAGCATACTCTGAACCAGTAGCTGTCCTTTATGATCATTAAAGCAGCAATATGTAACATTCATTTGTATTTCCTGTAATGATTGGTTACATTCTGATCCGTCACAAATCAGTGGACTTTATTTTAACGATGTTCTTCACTGCATAGCTTCGTCTCGACAAGTTAACCGGAGACATGTGACCACCAAACTGCTTCAGTTGGTGGAAGTAAGTAAGTAATAGTTATTTCTAAAGCGCCTTTCCAGACCAGGGTCACAAAGCGCTTTAACAAGCAAAACAATATACAGTTAAATGACTTTAAAAGATCAAGACACATAAGACAAACACAGTCCCAGGAAAAGCACAAATAAAAATTTCTTTAACTGACCAGAAATAAAATCAAAAACTCACGCACCAATAAGGATTCAAATACACAGGTTTCATGCCATTTCAGTTACACTTTCTTGTACTGTGGGAGCCAGAAACTATATTTTCAGTATTTCTTTTTATACCTCAGACTCGTACGTGCCACATTTGGGATCCATACTGTAAAGCAGGGGTCACCACATGACACCGAAGGAGTAGCGTGTGTAAAAAACATATTTTCCATTCAGTTTATTACGTTTGATTTTTGTTTCCTTTCTTGTTGCCCCCATTGGTGCTTTTGGGAGGATCAATGGTAGCATTTATGGGTCACTTAGACTAAAGAGTCTTGATTTATATATGTTATTATATTTGAAGAACGCTTCTTTTGGAACTCATCAGTTGGTTCACAACTATACCGAACATAAGTTGACTGTAGCAGTTCAAAGCTCCCTGGTCTAGCGGCTAACAGGGTTCTAAGGAATGATTTCCTGTTAACAAGAATACACTTCATTCATCCATCTTTAACTTGCTGGTTCTCGTACCTCCTCGTACTCAGATGCAACTGAAACTCATACGTATGATAGAAAATCTAACCCATGTTTCACAAACACATTCTGTTGCACAAAGTGTGTTTCTATATATTAAAGCGGCAATACGCAAGTTTAGAAATGTTGTTTCTGGTGACCCCACATGTCAGAAAAGTGTAACTGCAATGCTGTTTGATCCATGAATTATGACTGTTCAAACAATCAGTATAGAAAATGATCAAAATAATCATAAGGGAAAAAACAATAATTTCAAATTGTATTGTTGGTTAGATGTTTTGTCATGTAAAAACAAGCGCCAAAATTGTTTTTAAACTCTAGATCTTTTACTTTAAATCCTGTTTTTAAATGCATAATTACATAAATGATAAAGGAATATCACTGCAGTTGAAGTATATGTTATTGATATCTGATTTATGGAGGTTTAATTCACAGCCGGGTGGTTCGGCGGTTCATTACGTTAGCGTTCTTGATGCGCGACCGCGCTGAAGCATTCGCATGATTACGGCTATGATGATGCGATGTGGGAAAATTAAGTGTGAAATCTGCTGTTGATCCAGGTTGCATAACTCTGCAGTCAACACACACTTGCGTGACACTGATGAACACATATCAGCAGCTGTTCGTTTGCATGTCAACATCAAAATACGGTGAAACGCAGGAAATGGACCTGAGCGAACATAAATGTCACTGTTTATTCATGAGTAGCAGTAGATCATGTTTATTTCACTTAAATATTCACTTATATTGTTCTTAATTAACAGTTTGTCTCAAGAGAATACTTGGACTGTAAATCAGTTTTTTTATATAGCATTTAAAATTCAAAACGTTTAAAAAAAAAAAAGGATAGGTTTAACGAATGTAAAAATCCTACTCTTCACGCTAATGGAATAACGAAATGAGACTCGACGTCTGGAAAAGCTACAAATATAAATAACTTACTTGCCTAAAGTGCTTAAGTAAATAATCGTTGGTTATCTGAGGACTTTTACCTTTTCGTAGAAGTTTCAGACAGAGATGAAACACCACAGAGTCCATTTTTTATCTACTGCCGAGAGAGTGTGTGTGAAAAATATGAGAAAATGATAAATGGATGGAAACTTCTCTGCATCTCTAATAATCTAGGATCTTAAAGTTCGACTGATGTGAAACTACAACTCTCTTAACTCCCTCTCAAGTTTCAAATGTCAAAAGTATTTTTTTCAAAGATAAAGTAACTCATCATGACCATGTTTTCAACTTATTACTTTATAAAGTTGCTACGAAATCTGGACGAACAAGAGGTTACGAGAGTCCATTATGACGTAACAATAGCTTCGCTCCTCCTCCAGCCAGCTGTAATCACACCCCGCTTTGTTTATACAACAAGTCCCTTGGAGGGTGGAGACTTCTGTGATTGATAACACGTGGTGACAAACCTCGATGTTTGACCAATCACAGCAGAGTGGGTGTGGTTATGGTCAACGAGATTTCATCTCCAGAGGGCGGGGCTTAAGATCATTTTTTAATGTCAATATTTCAACGGAAAGAGAGTTTTGTACAAACACACACTGATGATGCAATAGAGTCACAAATAATTTTAACACACACTTAAATCAAAATATATTCATTTTGATTTCTTATGAGGAGAAAAAATGGTTTAATCCTCAAATCTTTACAGAAGAATAATTCATCCCTTAATGAATAGGATTAAAAATCTTTAATTACCCGCATAAAAAGTACATCATGTGGACTCTGAAGTTTTTAAAATACATTTTTACAATATTTTTTTCATACCTGTGCTTGAACCCCGTCCACAGACGGCTCCCTCAGGACTTTACTTCCAGTCTTGCCCATGTTTAAGCTGAAAGAAAGAGACATTCAATTATGAAAAAAAGCCTTTTAAAAACATACTTTTTACCAAAAACAAGTTTTTATTTAAGTATTACTACATATAAAATGCCGTGTAGCAATGCTAAAAAAAGTTCTCACCAAGATATAACTGCCTTTATGTCCAAAGACATGTCATGGAAGATAAAACTTCCTGAATATAAATCATAATTCAACCTTAAGAGTTATATTAAAAAAATACTTCGTACCCAGAATAAAAAACTTGTTTTTGAAATAGTCATATTTCCCGCATTTAGCAATTTAGCATTTTAGCTTAGCAGCATTTTTCCTTTGATAAATCTGATATCACAACTTTCACTGAATCCAAATATCATCTGCAAATGAGACATGACGGACATGACAGGATGAACACGAGGGTTAAAGTTACTTCAAAGTAATACTCCATGATCATGAATCATGTCTTTTTTTTTTTAATGTATTTAACCTTCAAAAGATCGAGCTGCATCTAAGCAACGTCACGTAATTGAGGCTAGAAATAGAATTAAAGATCTGACAAGAAAAGAGACTGTTTGTGAAGTTCGCCTTCAAGCAGAAGCTGAAAACAAATGAATCAATGGTTCCACGTTTCTAGTGAACACATGAATGTTTCTGTTCACACATGAATGTTTCTGGTCATACATGAATGTTTCTGGTCATACATGAATGTTTCTGGTCATACATGAATGTTTCTGGTCACACATGAATGTTTCTGGTCATACATGGATGTTTCTGGTGAACACATGAATGTTTCTGTTCACACATGAATGTTTCTGGTCATACATGAATGTTTCTGGTCATACATGAATGTTTCTGGTCATACATGAATGTTTCTGGTCACACATGGATGTTTCTGGTCATACATGGATGTTTCTGGTGAACACATGAATGTTTCTGGTCATACATGGATGTTTCTGGTGAACACATGGATGTTTCTGGTGAACACATGGATGTTTCTGGTCATACATGGATGTTTCTGGTGAACACATGAATGTTTCTGGTGAACACATGAATGTTTCTGGTCATACATGGATGTTTCTGGTGAACACATGAATGTTTCTGGTCATACATGGATGTTTCTGGTGAACACATGAATGTTTCTGTTCACACATGAATGTTTCTGGTCATACATGAATGTTTCTGGTCATACATGAATGTTTCTGGTCACACATGGATGTTTCTGGTCATACGTGGATGTTTCTGGTGAACACATGAATGTTTCTGGTCATACATGGATGTTTCTGGTGAACACATGGATGTTTCTGGTCATACATGGATGTTTCTGGTGAACACATGAATGTTTCTGGTGAACACATGAATGTTTCTGGTCATACATGGATGTTTCTGGTGAACACATGAATGTTTCTGGTCATACATGGATGTTTCTGGTGAACACATGAATGTTTCTGGTGAACACATGAATGTTTCTGGTCATACATGAATGTTTCTGGTCATACATGAATGTTTCTGGTGAACACATGAATGTTTCTGTTCACACATGAATGTTTCTGGTCATACATGAATGTTTCTGGTGAACACATGAATGTTTCTGGTCACACATGGATGTTTCTGGTCATACATGGATGTTTCTGGTCATACATGAATGTTTCTGGTCACACATGGATGTTTCTGGTCATACATGAATGTTTCTGGTCATACATGAATGTTTCTGGTGAACACATGAATGTTTCTGGTGAACACATGGATGTTTCTGGTCATATATGAATGTTTCTGGTCATACATGAATGTTTCTGGTGAACACATGAATGTTTCTGGTCATATATGAATGTTTCTGGTCATACATGAATGTTTCTGGTGAACACATGAATGTTTCTGGTCATATATGAATGTTTCTGGTCATACATGAATGTTTCTGGTGAACACATGAATGTTTCTGGTGAACACATGAATGTTTCTGGTCATACATGGATGTTTCTGGTGAACACATGAATGTTTCTGGTGAACACATGAATGTTTCTGGTCATACATGAATGTTTCTGGTGAACACATGAATGTTTCTGGTGAACACATGAATGTTTCTGGTCATACATGGATGTTTCTGGTGAACACATGGATGTTTCTGGTCATACGTGGATGTTTCTGGTGAACACATGAATGTTTCTGGTCATACATGGATGTTTCTGGTGAACACATGGATGTTTCTGGTCATACATGGATGTTTCTGGTGAACACATGAATGTTTCTGGTGAACACATGAATGTTTCTGGTCATACATGGATGTTTCTGGTGAACACATGAATGTTTCTGGTCATACATGGATGTTTCTGGTGAACACATGAATGTTTCTGGTGAACACATGAATGTTTCTGGTCATACATGAATGTTTCTGGTCATACATGAATGTTTCTGGTGAACACATGAATGTTTCTGTTCACACATGAATGTTTCTGGTCATACATGAATGTTTCTGGTGAACACATGAATGTTTCTGGTCACACATGGATGTTTCTGGTCATACATGGATGTTTCTGGTCATACATGAATGTTTCTGGTCACACATGGATGTTTCTGGTCATACATGAATGTTTCTGGTCATACATGAATGTTTCTGGTGAACACATGAATGTTTCTGGTGAACACATGGATGTTTCTGGTCATATATGAATGTTTCTGGTCATACATGAATGTTTCTGGTGAACACATGAATGTTTCTGGTCATATATGAATGTTTCTGGTCATACATGAATGTTTCTGGTGAACACATGAATGTTTCTGGTCATATATGAATGTTTCTGGTCATACATGAATGTTTCTGGTGAACACATGAATGTTTCTGGTGAACACATGAATGTTTCTGGTCATACATGGATGTTTCTGGTGAACACATGAATGTTTCTGGTGAACACATGAATGTTTCTGGTCATACATGAATGTTTCTGGTGAACACATGAATGTTTATGCTTATACATGAATGTTTCTGGTCATACATGAATGTTTCTGGTGAACACTTGAATGTTTCTGGTCATACATGAATGTTTCTGGTGAACACATGAATGTTTCTGGTCATACATGAATGTTTCTGGTGAACACATGAATGTTTCTGGTCATACATGAATGTTTCTGGTGAACACATGAATGTTTCTGGTCATACATGAATGTTTCTGGTCATACATGAATGTTTCTGGTCATACATGAATGTTTCTGGTGAACACATGAATGTTTCTGGTCATACATGAATGTTTCTGGTGAACACATGAATGTTTCTGCTTATACATGAATGTTTCTGGTCATATATGAATGTTTCTGGTCATACATGAATGTTTCTGGTCATACATGAATGTTTCTGGTGAACACATGAATGTTTCTGGTCATACATGAATGTTTCTGGTCATACATGAATGTTTCTGGTGAACACATGAATGTTTCTGGTCATATATGAATGTTTCTGGTCATATATGAATGTTTCTGGTGAACACATGAATGTTTCTGGTCATACATGAATGTTTCTGGTCATACATGAATGTTTCTGGTCATACATGAATGTTTCTGGTGAACACATGAATGTTTCAAACATGACCTGGGAAAACCTTCTCCCATTCGTCGGCCTCACTTACATCCTGAATAATAACAAATTTTCTTGTTTTCTCTCTGTTTGGTGAACAACTGTGCGCGAGTGTAATGTTCTGTGGATTATGAAGCTGGATTATAATCCTGCAGTAAATGAAAGTGCTCGGCGCTGTCATTATCATCTGAACAATCACTTTCATGTGCGACTCAATGTTTCCGGAGGGAACGTGTGAGTCTGACATTCATACTTGTGTTCCTTCTTTTTAGAAATTATTTGAACAAATAACTTTAATATAAAATGGAGCATTTATTCTAACTGATCTAATCTGTCGTCAGAGTGAGATGTTTGTCTCCCTAGATTTGTTGGTGAAAAACCTTTAGTGACATTCAGAGGTAAAATGTTTAAGGTCGATTTAGAAATATACAAATGTGTTTACAATATTTAAAACATGCATGAAAAGCAACAACAACAATAATAATGACAATTAAAATATATAATAATACATATTAAAATTAAAACAATTATATCATGAGTTTTAATAAAAACAACAATAATAAAAACAATTATACAAATAAAAATGATAATTGCAATTTTACAAAATTATCATAATAATAACAATTGTTATATATTAACATTAGTAGTTATAATATTTTGTAAGGTTATGATAATATCAATAGTAATCATGTTGTAATAAAAATAAAAATAACAACAATATTATATACAATTACTAAAATAATAATTATAATAATAATAACAGTACTTGTAAGATTAACAATAATAATAATAAAAACATACACATTTACAATCACCATAATAAAAATGAATGCAAATAATAGTAGTAATAACAATACAAAATAACCATAACTAATGTGATAATAAACAATAATAATGGTGATTATAATAAATACAACAACAACCAAAATAATAACAATAAAATAATCAGTAACATTCCAACAATATTAAAAATATAATAATATCTATAATAACAAAGTAATACCAACAATTACAACAACAATAATAATACCAACAATAATAATACAAACACTTATAATAACAAGAATAATAATAAAAACACTTCTCACATTTCTCCGATCCTTAAAACTCTTCACTGGCTGCCAGTTTCTTTCAGGATCAACTTTAAAATTCTGGTTCTTACTTTCAGATCTATTCCTGGTCAGACCTTCCATCAGTGATCTGATCCAGCCTTACACCCCAGCTCGGGCTCTGAGGTCTGTGGATCAGAATCTACTGATGGTTCCTGAACACGGTTCAGGACCAGAGGAGAGAAATCCTTCCAGACTGTTGCTCCTGAGCTTTGGAACAATCTCTGTGTTTGATGATCTACTGACTCCTTCAAGAAACATCTTAAGACACTTTTATTTGTTCAGGCTTTTCCTTGATTTTCTGGAACTCCTGTTGTGTTATCAGTTTTATCTTGACCTTTAAATTATATACTTTATTGAGTATTGTTTGATTGTTTAAGCGCTTTGTGACCCTGGTCTGGAAAAGCTCTATATAAATAAAATTACTTACTTACTTATAATAACAACAATTATAACAACAATAATAATACCAACACTTATAATAACAACAATCATAATAATAACAACAATAATACCAACACTTATAATAACAACAATTATAACAACAACAATAATAATACCCACACTTATAATAACAACAATAATAATAACAACAATAATACCAACAATAATAACAATAGCAATAATAACATTAACACCAACTCTAGTCACACCTTAGTGTGTCCTCATAAACCACGTTCCTCAGTCTCATTGGTCGTCTTCTTATTTCCCTGATATCCTCAATGATCTCCGTGTCTCGTTCATACTTCCTGACCAGGAGCACAGGTGAGAGTATGAACCAGGAGCACAGGTGAGAGTATGAACCAGGAGAACATGTGAGAGTATGAACCAGGAGAACATGTGAGAGTATGAACCAGGAGAACATGTGAGAGGACGAACCAGGAGAACATGTGAGAGGACGAACCAGGAGAACATGTGAGAGTATGAACCAGGAGAACATGTGAGAGTATGAACCAGGAGAACATGTGAGAGTATGAACCAGGAGCACAGGTGAGAGTATGAACCAGGAGAACATGTGAGAGTATGAACCAGGAGAACATGTGAGAGTATGAACCAGGAGAACATGTGAGAGGACGAACCAGGAGAACATGTGAGAGGACGAACCAGGAGAACATGTGAGAGTATGAACCAGGAGAACATGTGAGAGTATGAACCAGGAGAACATGTGAGAGTATGAACCAGGAGAACATGTGAGAGTATGAACCAGGAGAACATGTGAGAGTATGAACCAGGAGAACATGTGAGAGTATGAACCAGGAGAACATGTGAGAGTATGAACCAGGAGAACATGTGAGAGTATGAACCAGGAGAACATGTGAGAGGACGAACCAGGAGAACATGTGAGAGGACGAACCAGGAGAACATGTGAGAGGACGAACCAGGAGAACATGTGAGAGGACGAACCAGGAGAACATGTGAGAGTATGAACCAGGAGAACATGTGAGAGGACGAACCAGGAGAACATGTGAGAGTATGAACCAGGAGAACATGTGAGAGGACGAACCAGGAGAACATGTGAGAGGACGAACCAGGAGAACATGTGAGAGTATGAACCAGGAGAACATGTGAGAGTACGAACCAGGAGAACATGTGAGAGGACGAACCAGGAGAACATGTGAGAGTATGAACCAGGAGAACATGTGAAAGTACGAACCAGGAGAACATGTGAGAGTATGAACCAGGAGAACATGTGAGAGGACGAACCAGGAGAACATGTGAGAGTATGAACCAGGAGAACATGTGAGAGTATGAACCAGGAGAACATGTGAGAGTATGAACCAGGAGAACATGTGAGAGTATGAACCAGGAGAACATGTGAGAGGACGAACCAGGAGAACATGTGAGAGGACGAACCAGGAGAACATGTGAGAGGACGAACCAGGAGAACATGTGAGAGGACGAACCAGGAGAACATGTGAGAGTATGAACCAGGAGAACATGTGAGAGGACGAACCAGGAGAACATGTGAGAGTATGAACCAGGAGAACATGTGAGAGGACGAACCAGGAGAACATGTGAGAGGACGAACCAGGAGAACATGTGAGAGTATGAACCAGGAGAACATGTGAGAGGACGAACCAGGAGAACATGTGAGAGGAGGAACCAGGAGAACATGTGAGAGTATGAACCAGGAGAACATGTGAGAGGACGAACCAGGAGAACATGTGAGAGGACGAACCAGGAGAACATGTGAGAGGACGAACCAGGAGAACATGTGAGAGGACGAACCAGGAGAACATGTGAGAGTATGAACCAGGAGAACATGTGAGAGGACGAACCAGGAGAACATGTGAGAGTATGAACCAGGAGAACATGTGAGAGGACGAACCAGGAGAACATGTGAGAGGACGAACCAGGAGAACATGTGAGAGTATGAACCAGGAGAACATGTGAGAGGACGAACCAGGAGAACATGTGAGAGGACGAACCAGGAGAACATGTGAGAGTATGAACCAGGAGAACATGTGAGAGGACGAACCAGGAGAACATGTGAGAGTATGAACCAGGAGAACATGTGAGAGGACGAACCAGGAGAACATGTGAGAGTATGAACCAGGAGAACATGTGAGAGGACGAACCAGGAGAACATGTGAGAGGACGAACCAGGAGAACATGTGAGAGGACGAACCAGGAGAACATGTGAGAGTATGAACCAGGAGAACATGTGAGAGGACGAACCAGGAGA
The DNA here is from genome assembly GCF_982586985.1 of Callionymus lyra. Lineage (NCBI taxonomy): Eukaryota > Metazoa > Chordata > Actinopteri > Syngnathiformes > Callionymidae > Callionymus > Callionymus lyra. Next base: position 6,668,799 of record NC_141827.1, on the reverse strand, counting down.
ACATGTGAGAGGACGAACCAGGAGAACATGTGAGAGTATGAACCAGGAGAACATGTGAGAGGACGAACCAGGAGAACATGTGAGAGGACGAACCAGGAGAACATGTGAGAGTATGAACCAGGAGAACATGTGAGAGGACGAACCAGGAGAACATGTGAGAGGACGAACCAGGAGAACATGTGAGAGGACGAACCAGGAGAACATGTGAGAGTATGAACCAGGAGAACATGTGAGAGTATGAACCAGGAGAACATGTGAGAGTATGAACCAGGAGAACATGTGAGAGGACGAACCAGGAGAACATGTGAGAGGACGAACCAGGAGAACATGTGAGAGGACGAACCAGGAGAACATGTGAGAGGACGAACCAGGAGAACATGTGAGAGGACGAACCAGGAGAACATGTGAGAGGACGAACCAGGAGAACATGTGAGAGTATGAACCAGGAGAACATGTGAGAGGACGAACCAGGAGAACATGTGAGAGTATGAACCAGGAGAACATGTGAGAGGACGAACCAGGAGAACATGTGAGAGGACGAACCAGGAGAACATGTGAGAGTATGAACCAGGAGAACATGTGAGAGGACGAACCAGGAGAACATGTGAGAGGACGAACCAGGAGAACATGTGAGAGTATGAACCAGGAGAACATGTGAGAGGACGAACCAGGAGAACATGTGAGAGTATGAACCAGGAGAACATGTGAGAGGACGAACCAGGAGAACATGTGAGAGTATGAACCAGGAGAACATGTGAGAGGACGAACCAGGAGAACATGTGAGAGGACGAACCAGGAGAACATGTGAGAGGACGAACCAGGAGAACATGTGAGAGTATGAACCAGGAGAACATGTGAGAGGACGAACCAGGAGAACATGTGAGAGGACGAACCAGGAGAACATGTGAGAGTATGAACCAGGAGAACATGTGAGAGGACGAACCAGGAGAACATGTGAGAGGACGAACCAGGAGAACATGTGAGAGTATGAACCAGGAGAACATGTGAGAGGACGAACCAGGAGAACATGTGAGAGGACGAACCAGGAGAACATGTGAGAGGACGAACCAGGAGAACATGTGAGAGTATGAACCAGGAGAACATGTGAGAGTATGAACCAGGAGAACATGTGAGAGTATGAACCAGGAGAACATGTGAGAGGACGAACCAGGAGAACATGTGAGAGGACGAACCAGGAGAACATGTGAGAGGACGAACCAGGAGAACATGTGAGAGGACGAACCAGGAGAACATGTGAGAGGACGAACCAGGAGAACATGTGAGAGGACGAACCAGGAG
>NC_141827.1:6322500-6422500 GCF_982586985.1 Callionymus lyra | reverse complement strand
AGAGAATGAAGTAAAAATACTGACTTGAAGTGAGATCCTTCTAGATTAAAGTGAAAACTTTCAGATTAAAGCGATAATCAGAGAATAAAGTAAAAATACTGACTTGAAGTGAGATCCTTCTAGATTAAAGTGAAAACTTTCAGATTAAAGCGATAATCAGAGAATAAAGTAAAAATACTGACTTGAAGTGAGATCCTTCTAGATTAAAGTGAAAACTTTCAGATTAAAGCGATAATCAGAGAATAAAGTAAAAATACTGATTTGAAGTGAGATCCTTCTAGATTAAAGTGAAAACTTTCAGATTAAAGCGATAATCAGAGAATAAAGTAAAAATACTGACTTGAAGTGAGATCCTTCTAGATTAAAGTGAAAACTTTCAGATTAAAGCGATAATCAGAGAATAAAGTAAAAATACTGACTTGAAGTGAGATCCTTCTAGATTAAAGTGAAAACTTTCAGATTAAAGCGATAATCAGAGAATAAAGTAAAAATACTGACTTGAAGTGAGATCCTTCTAGATTAAAGTGAAAACTTTCAGATTAAAGCGATAATCAGAGAATAAAGTAAAAATACTGACTTGAAGTGAGATCCTTCTAGATTAAAGTGAAAACTTTCAGATTAAAGCGATAATCAGAGAATAAAGTAAAAATACTGACTTGAAGTGAGATCCTTCTAGATTAAAGTGAAAACTTTCAGATTAAAGCGATAATCAGAGAATAAAGTAAAAATACTGACTTGAAGTGAGATCCTTCTAGATTAAAGTGAAAACTTTCAGATTAAAGCGATAATCAGAGAATAAAGTAAAAATACTGACTTGAAGTGAGAACACTGACTTGACAGTAGACGTTTTAAATGAAAAAAACTGAATCAGAAGTCATTGGAAAAAAATAATCATCGTCTTAAAAAAACCCATATAAAACTCCATAATCCAAATGAACATTCGCTAATCTCTGCAACCTTCCTCTGGCAACAACTTCCAAATATTCCCGGTGAAAATGATTCACTGACTTTCTCTCTAAAACCTGGATAAATCGCTGACACATCGGGTCGATGCTGAATCGGGCCAACAAACAGCAGGTGCGTCTATAACCGAATCTTAACCACATGAACGACCAGCTACACATTAATCTACCCGCTTTAAAAATAAATACACCTTGTTTTTATCATAATTACAAAAGCATGATCAAAACTACACGAGGAAAGTAGCCGTATAGAAACGGTGCTTCAACATCATAAATCACATTGTTGGATTTAAAGCCCTTAAAAAGCAGTTTTTAAGGCCTGAATGTTTACATAATCTTTCCTTCTGGCCTTGGGTGACACACTATTCATCAACTTGGCAAAATCTCGACACGAAAAAAACCCCCCCCAGCTTTTCCAGAGACTTACCGGATCACATTTGGGGATTGGACATCTGCATGACTCCCCTCAGCAGCCGACTAGCCATTATGTCTCCCAGTGGCAGTGCTCTAGTTGCATTTCAATGTGAGCCATTTTAAGTATCTCCGAGTCAATTTCATTTGAGCTGCTTAGCAAATAAATCTACCGACAGAAACAGGGCATTTGAAATCTCCTCTCATCTCTCAAGTGTTTTACAGCAACTTAGCATGAACGTGATGTCACTTGAAAAGAAGCCTAAAAAACACACGCCAATGCAAGCATGATGGATATTTGCTTTTCTTTTTGTGGGAATAAGAGATTGAGACACGCCGCAGACAACAAACATCAGATTTCAATATAAAAAATAATAACAAATGTAAATGGTGCCTTATATAAAACTTGACAAAAACATTAAATAAATTACTATATTCAATTGTAACACTATTGATGTAAGTCTATGTATATCTACAGATGAGAGTCACAGAGGATTTAAGAGCAGAAAATGAGTAAATATTTGAATTTTGGGTGAACTATCACTTGAAAGGTTTTTACTTAAATAAAGAGTAGAAATCAGATCTGGTTTAACATCACACGCTTTACTTGTACAAGTGAGAACAACACAGAGTTTACATGTCCGTCTGAATCCTTTTTGAAACACAGAGCTGTTAGTTCGCTGTTATATATTCACAATGTGTGTCAGGAATCTTACTTAACGCTTTTACTTAAACAGAGAGTAGAAATCAGATCTGGTTTAAAGTCACACGATTTACTCTTACAAGTGAGAACAACACAGAGTTTACATGTCTATCTAAATCCTTTCTGAAGCACAGAGCTGTTAGTTCGCTGTTATATCTTCATCGCAGTTTCAAAATGCGTGTCAGGAATCTGACTTACCGCTTTTACTTAAACAAAGAGTAGAAATAAGATCTGGTTTAAAGCACAGAGCTGTTAGTTCGCTGTTATATCTTCACAACGTGTGTAAGGATCTGGTTTAAAGTCACACATTTTTACTTGCAAGGAGAAAGAAGAACAAGTTTACATGTCTGCATGAATCTTTTCTGAAGCACAAAGCCTTTAGGTTTCTGTGTATTTTTTTTTAATGAATATTACAATCAAATGCAGTTTATTCACATTTCTTGGTGTGATTTGTGTCGTCAGACCACATTATGAGGTAAAGCGTCATCGCTAAAATGCTGCCAGCGTTGACAGGAAATGGTTGAAGTACCAGAGACGTTTTTTTTATTCTATTTTTGAGAGACTATATATAGACGATTCATGAGTGCGAGAGGAACAACTAGAGCGCTGCTATGGAGTGTGTCTTGAGGCAAGAAGTGCTGATCACCAGCCAATAGTGCTCAAGAAAAACGCTTCAACGTCACTGATGTCTTTGTCGAGAATTGATCTGCGAAGAAATGTCACTTGGAAACAGATGTTTACAGGGTTCCAAAAAAAACTCCAGTAGTCAGTGTGAATACATACATAGTTTTACAGTTTGATTACACACTTGCCTGCCTTTTGACTTATTGAGCATAAAAATGGGGTGACCTTTTCACTACGTTAATGAGGTCACAGTAAAACTACAAATGTTTTAATTTGGTTCTCTTGTTGACTTACTTTAACTTGTTCAATTCTCAATTGAATTTGTGTAAGTTAAAGGTAAATTTTTAATGGTTATTTCTGGCTAAAAAACTATTTAAATCCCAACATATTTTCACATTTTGTCTGTTATAATTTTATGATTTTGCTTTAAAATAGCTTGATATGAATATATACAGTTTATATATATTTAATACAGGTTATATATTTGTTTTAATTTGTGCATCCAAACCATATGGCACATTAGAGAATTGAATTTTCCTCACATGGTAAAGAAGTTCAAAAATGAATGTAACTGGTCTTTACTTTATGAATTCAAAGTGAGAAAAATATTTTGTTTATGCTTAAATTAACAGGAGCATATTGTGATTTTATGGTGTATGAGTTTTGTAGTCAAAAGAAAAGTCATTCGGTCGACACAAATCAGAATTGAGCAAAAAAAATAAAACTTTTTATTACCAAAATAATTAATTTTTTGGCATAAAGAAATATTTAGTTCTGAATTTCAGAGATAGTTAAACCTGGTCAACTGAAACAGCACCTTATTGTACCTCTGGATATATTTTGTATGACCAAATTTGAGTAAATAGTAGCTCAAACCTGAGGACAATTTTCCAGTTATTTAGTTCCAGCTTTGTAATGATATATTAAACAATATATCATGTTTGATATTGACATCAATGTACAGTAAAGGAGCGCGATTTGAACCATGTATTACTCAGAATAATACCTGAGCATGAAGCATAAGAGGCTTTTGCAAAATGTGAGGGTAATCCTTTCTTGCTATGAGATTTTAATCTCTACAGAGACAAGGTTTGGTGAAAATAATAGCTCTCGCTGACTCAGCAATGACTCACACAGAGAGTGTTTAAATGAATTTCTCTCTCAGGACTTGATTGTGGAGCAGAGATTTCTTTTTTTTGATGTTTAAAGGCTGCGGCGTAATCAGCTATTATTTGCAAAACAGTCTTTAACGCCAGCCTTTGATCTGAGCTCAGTCGACCTCCACGACTTCGCTGATATAACAACTGTGTCGTTGATACTCTGTTAGCGAATGAGCTCTGGCTCATGTGGAATGATATCAATAATTCAACCGCTATCTTCGGTATATCCTGATTGAAACTCAATCTATTTGGATTAAAAAAAAAATGTGGCACTCGTTCAACATGTCAGTCGAGTTCGACTGGTTTCACGTCAAGCCTTTCGAACATGTTTGTGAATTTAAATTATGATCTACGGTCTGAATAAATTACGGCTGTCGGACAATTGATTTACCCGGCAACACAGACTGTGGTGTCGCGTTTCTCTCTCCTTGTTCTGACTCGGCAACAACCTTGATCTAATTGCATTTACCGCTCAGAGTACGTCCTGTTTAAGGTGCTCAGAACATATTGTTTGACAGCTACAGCTCTGGTTAGGGATCCAAGTTTCCTTCCGACTAAAGACCTGTTTCCAGGACATGGATTAGAATCATAATTATCAGAAGTCGACGACTCTTGGTGAGTTTTAAGAGGCTTGTAGGTTTGTTTTATAGTTAGTTTCCATAACTCAATCATTTATACGTTATTTACCTTTTACGATGAACTATTTAACAACACACAAATAAAGCACAAACAAACAAAAACACTCGGGTAACAAATCTAATACTTGTTATTATTATTATATTATTATATTAAGATAGATATTAGAATATCTGACACTGCGGACTGGAACCCGGAAGGTTCATTTATAGCTTCAAACAAATCCTTTTTTTTTAAAATTGTATTTATTTATTGCATCTTATCACTTGTAATGATCTGGACATAGTTTTGAAATAAATAAAAAAGAATTATTTTAAATTGTGGGGTTTAAGGGTATTTATGCTACATTTAAGGTTCATTTTGTTAACTATATTCAGATTTGTATTTTTTTAGAATCCCTTATTTGTCCCACGAGGGGAAATTCGGTAGTGCTTTTGACAGCCCTTACAGTAGCAAGTATTTCAATATCTGTGTTCCCAAGTTATCAAACCTCAAGTGAGCTCCTTTAGCAAAGCTAAAACTTGCTTATTTTATTCTGTACTGCCCCCTCAAAGATTTTTTTTGACAACACTGGCAATAAAAGTTTCACTTTTTGGCCTTGAAAGCCAAATTGAAGTTTTTTTTTACCAATTTGATTTTGTCTTTCATATACTTGTATTTTCTGTATTTTCGTTTCAAAAGTCCGTGAATGTTTGATAGTGTCTGCTCGCTCTTGGCTAGCAAGTCATTGACAAATTCTCAAAAGGTTTTGCAGTGGTTTTTGGTTCTTTGTCCCAACATTATGAAATCAGCAATGTCGTGACTCCTCCGTCGTCTGTTGTCACGAACCACATGTCCTTTTGTTTTAAAGCAAGATAAAAACTGTGTCAGTTTGTGACTCTCAAGTCGACAAAGTACATTTGAGTTCTATAAAATGGTGCTTATAACTAAAAAAAACAGTACTCAAAATATAGGAAAATAAATAGTGTGGAAGTGTTGCTTTTTTAAACATCACTGTTTTATTATCCACAATTGGTTCCGATTTGTATTAATAAATGATGATGATGATTCAAAATGTGATCTCAAATTCTCTGACACATATTCAACTAGTGTTTATGTTATTATTTAAAAAAGAAACACATTTTTTTTAAACAAGGAGCTTCAATTTCCTGAAAAGAAAATCATCAAATATGTATTTTCCAACTGCATGCCTTTGTCATTCCTTGACATTCGAGGAAGTGACATCATGTGTTGACAGCATGGCTGAGGCACGCCTCCCTGGAAAGGAGAGGAGCGACGGCACGAGATGAATTGTGCTGGATTCCCAGGCAGACATCGGACTGGCATCGGCCGTGTGCGTCTCAGCGCTTCTCCGGCTCGGATTCATGGATTTTCCCTGCACGGCAACTGGACCTTAATCCAACACCGGATGGTGAAACCCCGGTGTGTTTTCTCTTCACGTTGCCAGGCGCTCGAGAAGCCGAGCAAAGGCAATAATAAAGAGGGGGTGGGGGGGGGGATAACCTTACCACACTCTTGAGCGATGTTCCGTAGGCTGCTCTCTCTCTCGCGTTTCAGGCTGTCAGGCTGTTCGACACGGAATCCTGGGACTAATGGAGGGATGTAACCGTTCTACTCTCCGCTTGACATGCTTCAATCACAATTATTGCATCTCCTCTCTGTGTCAAGGACCTTATCGTCTTTGTCTGTCAGCGCTGCCGGATCAAGCGAGGGGTAGCGTGGCGGACGGAGACTCCGGCTCGACCCCCTTCTCCCTTCTCTGTGGGATCTCATCGGTCGGCGCTCGCTTCCCCTCCCCTCTCGGCTGATTCTGCCACTGCTTACTTCTGACCTCTGCTCGTTTTTGAGCAGGTTTTCGTTCTCCTGCCGGCGCTACATGATCCCCTGAAGAAGCCGCTCCTGCTGCCCTTCACAAAACCCCCCCGAAAATCCACCGTCTACCTTCGTCAGGAACAGGATGTCCCTTCTGAGAAATTGATCGTCACTGACCTCTTCTGACCCCCTTCCCCTCCCTGGCCCTGGTCTCCTGCCCCCTGACCTTTTTGTTTTTCACCTCCCCTGGCCGCCCTCACCCTAAGCCTCTTTGCTCCCAAATCCTTTCCACCCCCTTGACCATGTTGCAATGTGTTTACTGGCTCCATCTTATCCTCGTCTTGCTGACCTCTGAAATATGGACCTGGGGGGAAAATTGTCCATCTACCTGTTTGTGTCCGGATCCGCACACTGTGGACTGCAGTGGTCGCGGGCTCACCCGTCTACCCAAGGAGATCCCTTTGGACGTACGAAGGCTTCTGCTGTCAGACAACTGGATACCCCAGATCCCCTCGGACTTCCTCGTCCTCTACAGCGACTTGGTCTACCTCGACCTCCGAAACAACTCCCTGTCCCACATCGATCCGGGGACCCTGAGCACCTCTTCCAGACTGGTGTTCCTGGACTTGGGAAGCAACAATTTGACTGAAATCCCCAAAGGGACGTTCGGGGAGTCCCGGAGTCTGATCAAACTTCGACTCGGCAACAATCCGTTCCTCAGCATGGTGAGTGAGGACGCTTTCTTGGGCCTCACCTCTCTGAGGGAACTGGAGCTTGAGTGTAATGCACTGTCTACGCTCAAGGTGGGGGCACTGAGTCAGCTGCCCTCCCTGCGGGTGGTCAGGCTGGAGGGGAACCCCTGGGTGTGCAACTGCAACTTTGCCAGCCTGTTTGCATGGATGCTGGAGAATAGCCACAAGCTTCCAAATGGTAAGTGAAGACGTGAGGACCGTCACGTTTAATCCACTGTGACGTGTTCGGAGCGACCACTTAACGCGACTGTTCATGAGTCATTACAAGGACATATATTTGAAAGCATTTAAAGCATTTGACACTTATCTACGGGTACAAAGATGGCGGTAACTCAAGCCAGCGATGGGTTCGCTTTCTTGAGGTTGACTCAAGAGTGAGGGGACGTCAGTACAAGACAGTGAACAACAAAATTGGATATAATAATAATAGGAAAATAATAAAATTGCTGCAAAAAATGGTCATTAAAAACAACAACAATAACCGGTGATGGTCCGAGGAAGCTTCATGAAGCAGTGTCATCATTTTCAAACCCCTCTTTGCACCAGTTTCCTTGTTTTGAACTACTGTTCTAATGATTTTTAAACTGATGGCGCCACCTACTGACCTCTAACTGCTTCATGAAGCTTCATCACTACCATAAAGACCACAAATAAAGGTGTATTTGCTTCTTTAAACCGAAAAGACAAGTCGATAAACATTTCCAACACCAACTTAGCAACAATTTAGAATAAGTCATCAGCGTATAAAGTCATTAAGTGTATAAAGTTAATATCTACTGAAATTGGGGCTATTATTTTGAACACTTTCAAGAAGTTTGAAACAGTTAAAGTGGATTTTCACACTCCTGGCAGCAGTAAATTACGCAACACCACAGGAGTTATCACAGATGAACACATTGCAAGGCTTTTTATTTCTTTTCCAAAATCACATTTTTAATCAGTTTCATGCTTCTTTATCGAGGAGTCTAAAATGTAGCAAATATAAAATACTTCTGGTTTGTTTTTCTTGTAGGAGAGGGAACCCCCCCCCCCCCCACACACACACCACACCTCCCTCCATCACGCTGGTTCTAATTTGGTCTCTTTCTTCCTCCACCCCCACGGCTTATAATGTTTCAGAGCGTAACACGAGAGCGTTTAATAATCAAAACCCCGCTCGTTTGTTTGAAAATCCAGCTCTTGTTAGACGCGCATCCATCATTGATATCCCACGTTTCAACGCCCGTCCAAATATATCTTATGTAACACGTTTGGTGAAGCTTCTGCGTCCAAGTGTTGGCCTCCATTGTTCCGGCTCGTCTACCACTTTTTTTTTTGTTGTATCTGGAGGGTAGAGTTGAGTAACAGGGCTGATGTTTTGGTGTGTTTATATATATGTGTGTGTGTGTGTGTGTGTGTGTGAGGATACATGCGAGCTAATCCCGGATCAACGTAGACTGACCGCGACCCTTCAGATGTGATAATCCGTGGAACCGCCGGCCAGAGGGGCAGCGACACGGACCTTCGCCGAGTGGCTCTTCACACTTTCCAAAGAATGGGGAGAACATTTTTTTTCTTTTTTTTTGGAGAGCGTTGGTTAAAAAAACAGAGGAGAGAACAGAGCAGCTATGTTGTGGGAGCGTTCACGCATGTGGGAGTCGATGGGGTAAAAATAAACACATCTGACATTTCAGCCTCACATGACTAGAAGCTCAGGCCTTTTTTTTTTATTTACGTAAACAAAACATTAAAATCACAAACAATGTCACAATTGACACGTCTCAGGAAATGGAATTGATTCAGGAAGAGAAATAAACGAGTTAGAGATTCAAATGCATCAATATTTTGGTGATAAATTCTTCAGAAAAGACCTAAACACTTGAAAAAAAGTGTCATTTCACAAAGTCATGTTTTGTTTTGACTTGAAGAGATGAATTTACAGTGATTGACATTCTGCTGTATTTGTGTTGCTGCAACCTTTAGTTCGACCAACAGGGGAGAATATTATTATTATATTAACTGGATTCTTTTGTCTTCATCATTATAAATAAGTAATTTTTATTTGTAAAATAAACATTTAATTGAACATCAGGTAATATTACAACAAATTAGATGTTATAACAAGATTAAACTCTATACATTTATTACATGATTGAAGTATACAATTAAATTTACTAAAATAATACAGTTGAGCATATTGAATTAATAACTTGATTAAAGACATATATATCAATGTTTTATTAGAATAAAGCTTTACATTCATTACCAGATTTAAGTTGTTTGTATTACATTTGTTACATATTTAAAGTTGTGCCTGTTACATTAATTAAGAGATTAAACTCATATATTTTATATGTATTACAAGATTAAAGTTTTGTATATTCGTTTATTAGGATATTTAAGTTGTATAGTATTACATAATTACCAGATTTAAGCTGTATATTACATTTACTACATTATAAAGTTATGCATATTACATTAATTTAGATTAAAGTCATATAGTTTATTTATATTACAAGATTAAAGTTTTATATATTTTATTTATTCGGAGATTTAAGCTGTATATTACATTCATTACATTATAAAGTTGTGCATATTACATTATTAAGAGATTAAAGTCATATATTCAATATATATTACAAGATTATAGTTGTATAAATTACATTTTTTAAAAGATTCTTGAGATAACACAACTTTAATCTTGTAATAAATGTAATATATTTCACTTTAATCTAAGAAAAAAATAAAAAATATATCTTTAAGTGGCCCTTATACTCTTTTATGAAATAAAGCTGCTTTAGGTACAAACTTAAAAAAAAAAATAATAATCGATTTAACAGATCAATCAATGTCCGAAAAATGAAACCAAGAAGAAAAATAATTAAAGTGTAAATGAACAAAATACTGCTATTTTAAACTATTTAAGTCAATGTTTCAGTTCTTTCACTAAAATAACTAGAAATGGACCTTTTAAGAGCTAAAACTTTGGCTCTTTGTCTCATGATCTCAGGGTTAAAACACAGAAATCGTTCCACGACCTTTGTCACGACCTTCCATGTACCTACAGTATCTTCTCGTACACGTCTACTGACCACATCCACTGACCTCGGCAAATAAAGGAATGAAATACGTGACACTTGCCATAAAACATCTTTAACGACGCTTTGGAAACCGATCGAGTTCTGAACATCAATCACGGCCGAGTGTTGTCGATACCACTGGCCTCGGTGGGTCCAGCGCCATATATATCAGAACCACAAAGAGGCCAGAGGTTTGGAAGCGCTAACGCTAAACGACTCCCGTTTATGTCGCCGTTCAGAGTGACTTATGAGCGTCTCACCTCCGGCTCTTATTTCAGCGTCACACAGTGTTTATGACACAAACCTTCTGCTGTAGAAGATCTTCAACTGCAAAAAACTTTTCAAAATAATACTTTTCTTTCTGTCTTATAGATGTTAAATAAGCGAAAAGAAGTTTCTGCCACGATAAAACTAACTTTTAAGGTGTTTGGGGTCATCTTTTGATGGTGAAAATTGATGATAAAATAACTAAATATAACAAAATCTCATCAAAGTTTGAAGCAATGACAGTATTTTCGAAAATGATTGATTATATTTTCCTTTTAATTATTATTCACTGACTTATTGTAGTGAAATGGTTAGTTTTTAATTTGGGGTCTTGTTCCCTTGTTTTTAACAAACGTTTTAACGAAAGATAATAAAGTTTTTAAACTGATGGCGCCACCAACTGACCTATAAACGACACAACACTGTTTCATGAAGCTTCATCAGACAATCACTGCTACATACACATATTAGGACAAATAGTACACAACAATAACAATACTAGCAGAACAATGATAAATAACGATAACAATAAATACAATGATAACAGTAATAAATAAAACAAAAATAATAACTAGTGATGTGTTGATGAAGCTTCATGAAGCAGTGTCATGTTGTTTAGAGGTCAGTAGGTGGCGCCACCAGTTTACAAATGATGTTACATTAGAACAGTTGTTCAAAAAAAAAGTAAACGCCATCTAGTGGACTCTGAAAATAATGACACTGTTTCATGAAGCTTCATCGACACATTGCTACTACAATAGCAACAATAGTAGCAGAACAATGATAAATAACGATAATAATAAATACAATTAAATAATATTAAGTTTATTAATAGTAATAAAAAACAACAACTAGTGATGTGTTATTGAAGCTTCATGAAACACTTTCATGTTGTTCAGAGGTCAGTAGATGGCACCATCAGTTTAGAAATAATGTGATGTTTTATTAAAACAGTCGTTCAAAACAAGGAAAACTAGTGCCATCTAGTGGACTCTGAAGATAATGACACTGTTTCATGAAGCTTCATCAACATGCATGCTGTAAATAAACTGACGTTTCATTTCATACTAGTGTTTAATTACATCATTTATTATTTTAGAGTTAGAATAAAATAAAAAAGAATAAATAAAGAATCAAAACATGTTTTCCTGTGTTTCATTGACACATGAGCTTTAAAAACATTGAAATGAAAAGCGTAACGTATGAGATGATGTATTAAACAATCAAGTATAGAGCGAAATAAAACCCAACAAATCTTTACCGTTAGCATTTAAATCCCTGGACACACGAGCCGCCGACACGCAGGATCGACAAACGCGTCCATTACGAACGCTAACGCTGATGAATGTGACGTGAGTGCACACACGGACACTCAGACGCACTTTAAAGGGCAATACTTTTGCGTGTAATTGAGTTTTTCTCTCGGCTCACGACAGTAATATCAAGATAAAACACCCACAGAGATGCTCGTGGAGCTCGTTCACTTCACCTCATCCACTAATGTGCGTCAACACGTCACCGCGGCTCAATCGGTTATTACGGTAATTGCCTCGGAGCGCTTCGTCCGCGATGGAATTAGTGCGTGTGACCATTGTTGTGCAGACGGATGAGCATGAGACGCAGCTCTTGATTTACGGCTGCAAATTGACGATGTTATAAACTACAAAAGAGAAGATCTTATTGACTATAGTCTCAATCACTTTGCTTTACTTTCTGCCGCTAATCTCAGATTAGATTCGTTTTACGTAGGGATTATATTCACGGACAGACCTTCAGGTGAAAACAGTAAAAATAAATCCATTAGAGTTTGTGTTTCACTCATTTTCACTGGTTGGTTTGAGTCAACTTGAGTTAAACTACAACCTGGCGTGTCAAAACAAATTCAGACAGAATTCAAAAATGTCACATTCATTGTCTTGATAAGAATCCGACTGATTATGAAGCAGAAATGTACGACTTAAAAACTATTGTTTCAATGCTCATCAATTATTGCTACGGAATACTAAACACATTTAATGACGATAAAATAAGTCACATATTCGTGTCATCAGATTGAATTAGCTAATTAGCAATTGGTTACGCAACAAAAACATCTTAAGACGTTTCTATTTGTTCAGGCTTTTCCTTGATTTTCTGGAACTCCTGTGTTGTTTTCAGTATTATCTTGATCTTTAAAGTATGTACTTTATTGAATATTGTTTTGATTGTTTAAGCACTTTGTGACCCTGGTCTGGAAAAGCGCTATATAAATAAAAATTACTTACTTACTTACTTACTCATTGGCTTCCCATGAGCTTGAGGCATCTGAACTTTGTCGTTTAAATTCTCGTCTTCAGCGATATTGAGCCCAGAACGCTCAACTTGAGAATAAGTTGTGTTTTCACGTGTTTGCGTAACTTTCTCCGACCGTCCAGATCGAGCTGGAACCAGAGAGGCGGAGCTTAGAACAAAACGTAAATCCATCCATCCAATCAACTTTCCATCCATCCATCCATCCATCCATCCATCCATCCATCCATCCATCCATCCATCCATCCATCCATCCATCCATCCATCCATCCATCCAATCATCCATCCATCCATCCATCCATCCAACAATCCATCCAATCAACTATCCATCTAACCATCCATCCATAAATACATACATAATTACGTACATCCATCCATCCATCCATCCATCCATCCATCCATCCATCCATCCATCCATCCATCCATCCATCCATCCATCCATCCATCCATCCATCCATCCATCCATCCATCCATCCATCCATCCATCCATCCAACCATCCATCCATAAATACATACATAATTACGTACATCCATCCATCCATCCATCCAACAATCCATCCAATCAACTATCCATCTAACCATCCATCCATAAATACATACATAATTACGTACATCCATCCATCCATCCATCCATCCATCCATCCATCCATCCAATCAACTTTCCATCCATCCATCCATCCATCCATCCATCCATCCATCCATCCATCCATCCATCCATCCATCCATCCATCCATCCATCCATCCATCCATCCATCCATCCATCCATCCATCCATCCATCCATCCATCCATCCATCCATCCATCCATCCATCCATCCATCCATCCATCCAATCAACTTTCCATCCATCCATCCATCCATCCATCCATCCATCCATCCATCCATCCATCCATCCATCCATCCATCCATCCATCCATCCATCCATCCATCCATCCATCCATCCATCCATCCATCCATCCATCCATCTTTCCATATATCCATCCATCCATCCATAGAGATAATTTAAAACTACTTTTTATGTAACACAAAAATGTACACAAAGTAGAATAACAACGTTTTTTTTTAATAATAAAGGAGCTATATTTCAAGTTATTCTTTCATCTTGTCTATAAATATCACCACTTTGATCATCTGTAATCACAAAAGATACTAAATCATTGCACTTTGATCGTCTTATTTAACGGTTATATAAACACAGGTTTATTGTGTGAAATAAAAAAAAACAGCAGTTAAAGTTGTGCCAGGAGTAAAAGCCAAAGGAAAAGCAAACATTCAAAATGCAGGGAGGATTGAGAGAATCACACTTGAGAAACATCGAAGCTCCCTCTGCACCGTGAACACAATTCTCCTTCCATTTTTCACGTCCTGATTTCCCCGGTGATTCCGACTTCACACGGCGCCGATATTCGGTTTTGCATAACTTTGATTACTTCAGGTCAGTTCGGAGGATAAGACGAGGTGTTCAGATCCGGGAAACACTTTTCTTACCACACGACTGGAGGATCTCCAGAGGTAGAACTCTAGTGCAGAGGAATGTGTTCGATGTAAGTAAGTAAGTAAGTAAGTAAGTAATATTTATTTATATAGCGCTTTTCCAGACCAGGGTCACAAAGCGCTTAAACAATCAAAACAATACTCAAAAAAGTACATACTTTAAAGATCAAGATAATACTGAGAACAACACAGGAGTTCGAGAAATTCAAGGAAAAGCCTGAACAAATAGAAACGTCTTAAGATGTTTCTTAAAGAAGTCAGTAGATCCATCAAGCGCAAAGAGAGAGAAGATCGTTCCAAAGCTTAGGAGCAACAGCCTGAAAAGATTTCTCTCCTCTGGTCCTGAAGTGTGTTCAGGAACCATAAGTAGATTTTGATCCACAGACCTCAGAGCCCGAGCTGGGGTGTAAGGCTGGATCAGATCAGTGATGTAAGGAGGAGTCTGACCATGAATAGATCTGAAAGTAAGAACCAGAATTTTAAAGTTGATCCTGAAAGAAACTGGAAGCCAGTGAAGAGTTTTAAGGATCGGAGAAATGTGAGTTCTTCTACTAGAGTGGGTCAGAATTCTCTCTGCAGAGTTCTGAATCAACTGCAGACGAGACACATCCTTCTTGTTAAGACATGAAAACAAACTGTTACAATAGTCCAGACGAGAAGAAACAAACGCATGGATTACAAGATCCAGATCATGTTGTGACACCATTTTCCTAAGTTTAGAGATTTTTCTCAGTTGAAGGAAACAGTTTCTGGTCAGTTTTCTTCAGTGTCGAACAAGAGACATGTATTATTGCTCAGTACATTTTTTATTTTATTGTAGTATCATTTTAGACTCTTTTAAGCATTTTGAAATATCCTGGATAGAAATGCAACAGGGAAGATTCTGGAACGCGTTCACACAACACACACAAAGATTACTGCACCCTTATGTAAGAATCTTTCAAAAAGTTAATGGATCCAGATGGTAATCAACACCAAATATTCAATAACTATGTCTCAAAATGAATGTAGATTAATGTTCTTGTTCTTGGTGACGTAAAAATGTGTGAGGTTTTTTAGATAAGATAATGAAAATAAACAAGATTAAAACTGTAATTTGTTTGGTGAAGCAGAACAAACACAGATATAAATTAGATTAATCAAGCATCAAAGAATGAAAAATCAATGTAAAAAAATCAGGATTTTGGCCACTTGTGTATGGAAGTCAATGTATGCAACAGACATTTTTAAAACCTTTGAATTTCTAGCACAGTTTTTTTTTTCTTCTATGTATTAATTCATTTAGTGTAAAATTAAAAAAAAGATTCAGTGTAACACGTTTCAAGGAGAAGCGATTGATCCCTGCTCTCAGATTACGCTGGATTATCATTTTATGTATTTATATGTTGAATTTTACACTTTTAATTTAATGTATTGAACGACAAAAAAGCAGCAATGCTAGAAACTATCTTAATCCTATAAGAATTCAGTGTTAGAAATTCATTATTTATTGGTTAAAATAATTGGTTAACTCTGAATTTTTTAAACCGAATTTCTTAAACTCAGTTCATAGACATCACATTTTTACATGGATTTGTTGACACAGAATATTTTTAAACAGTGTAAAAACCCAACTGACCATGTTTTGAATTTGTTACTATATGAAGTTTGTCTAAAACCTTGGCGAACAAGAGGTTACGAGAGCCCATTAGTAAGTAATAATGGCTTCAGTCCTCCTCCAGCCAGCTGTTTTCATGCCCCGCTTTGTTTATACAACGATTCTCTTGGAGGTGGAGACTTCCGGAATTAATGACACGCAGTGACAAACCTCCGTGTTTGACCAATCAACAGCAGATTTCTAATAATGTGTTGGATTTTCGAGTTATTTTGTGAAACAATCACACATGTCTGGGGATCATGTTCGTCACCAATCAGGTTCCTGAATCGCCGTCTTAAGGGATCAGAGAACACGATCCCTCCGTGTCTCCGGCGCTCGTGGGTTAAGGGTGAACAAACAAATGTATAATTTACAGCGACTCACTTAAGCACATGAGCCGGAGGCGCCCGGAGCGAAAGAGTCCGAAGCGTCTCCCGGGAAGGGACCGAGGTCCGAGGGCCTCTATCTCGGCCATCAACACTCACAAGTTTCCTCTACACCCGAGCAGGTCATGTGACACGACCAGATCCACAGACTATCCAGTGTCTCCACAGAGACTAGTTACCTCTGACAACATGACGCCGCCGACCACGGTGAACTCTTGCTCGCCGCTAGCGCCGCGACGACAGAAGATCGCTTTCGTTCTTGCTGACGGATTCTTTTATCGCGGCGTGATTTCATGTTTATTTAAAGAGATGCAGAGATGGACGAGTGTGAGAAGGTGAATTTCAAAGTGGGATCAGCTCCTGCCAGTACAGGACCCACAAAAATGAAAATCTTTTAAAAAATAAAAGTTGAAAACGAACAAAAACATAATAGCAGGAAAGAGAAAGGATTCCTCAGATATATAGAAGCGTTTAAAGTCTCTTTGGATTATTTAGAATGAAATAAAAACGTGTTAATCGTCGTCCACTTCCTGTTATGTTTCCTAAATTATTGCTAAACCATACAAAGATGGCGTCGCTAAACACAAACCGAATTCTGTGTCACTGAGTGAATAGATCTGTTGGTCCAGGACAAACATTGGCCCTTTGACTGTATTTTTGTGGCCCTCATGAGGTCGTGGCCTCACCATCAATTTTAGTGACAATGTATTAATAACCCAGAAGTTAAAAAAAAACAGTGGCCATGGTTCAGCCAATCAGCAGCGTCGTCACATGAAACCCGGACATTCCATTCGGTCGAACATGTTTGTCTCTTGACCTCTTAAGTATTTATTTTATTGGGTATTTGCTTTGTGACCCCGGTCTTGAAAGGAGCTCTACAAATACCAATGACTTACTTACTTATGTGACGTTACATGCGACTCTTTGTTAATATAAGTGTTTAATACAACAACTTTTTAACCCTTGTGTTATCTCAGGGTCAAGTTGACCCGAAAACAAAACGGAGCTACGGGTCACATTGACCCTGAGATAACACAAGGGTTGAATACGCTTGGATCCTGTGACGTCATCGCGCAGGAAGTGCCTGGATTGAAATTTGTACTTTGTTTGCTACGCTTTGTGCTGTTGCTTAGTATGGAATATATATGGATTAAATGTCATTAAAACTGGATGTATTTCAGTTTCCATGAGGGCGCTCTTGCATCAGCGCCTCTTGTTTCCCTCTAGATATCTCCAGTGTTCCCCATGAGGAGGCAGGACTTTCCTCCACATGATCTAAGCGAGTGTGTCAGGCGTAACCACCCCCCCGACGCACTAATGTGACATGATGTCTGTATTTAACACACTTCTAAGTCCAGATAAAGTGTTGTATCACCATTGTGCGGATCCTCCGTGACAGTCCGTGAGTCACGCCTCGCTCGCCCTGTAATTACGTGACTCATTACAACCGGGCGAGCGTCCGGACGCCCCGAGAGATCAGTCTACGGAGGCGCCGCTGAGGGAGACTCGAACCACAGATCCATCGTCGGACTGTAGATCCTCGTGGGTCGACCGTAATCCTGTCGTCGTTCGACTGAAACGGCTTATCTCAAGCGGTTTAAAGATGTTTTGTTGACGAACCAATCAGGAGGAGAAAGTCGCCCTACATGAGCCATGAAACAACACCTGAAGAAGAGCAAACACTTAAGTAAGAATTACAACAAAGGGATCTAAACATAGTTATTATATTGTTTCTGGTTTAAAGTCTCAAAACAGAAAGTTAGCATTAGCTTGTTATTAGTGTTAGCAATGCTAGCAGTTAGTTCATGAAGCAGTGTCATTATTTTCAGAGTCCACTAGATGGCGGTCCCTAAATTATTTCCCCTTGTTTTGAACAACTGTTTTAGTGAAAAAACATTTTTAAACCGATGGCGCCACCTACTGACCTCTACACAACATGACACTGTTTCATGAAGCTTCGTCAGCACATCACTAGTTTAAAGTCTACGGACAGAAAGTTAGCGTTAGCTTTAGGTGCTGTTACCTGTGTTAGCAATGCTAACAGTTAGCAGTAAACTCATGTCAATTTTTTTTTCACAGGCAATTGTACTTCATTCAATATTTATATAACATTTAATATAGAAAATATCAGGAATATAACATAAATAAAAAACAATATAAAACTTTAGTCTGAAGCTGATTTTGGAAAATAAAATTAAAGACATATTTTTTTAATTAAAAAACGTTGATTTTGTTTTTTTTAAAAGCCTATATTCAAAGATTCTTGACCTTTTAAGTATATATTTGATTTGGTATTGTTTTGATTATTTAAGCGCTTTGTGACCCTGGTCTGGGAAAAGTTCTATATAAATATGACTTACTTACTAAGTTATATGTTTTGTGTGAATTTATGAATACATGCAGCACATGATAAACAGTGAAAACAATAGTCTAATAATGTTTGTTCAAAATGAATAAATATTTACAGGAAAAAGGAAAAGCATCATCTTCAAAAACAGTATATATAAATGATGTTTAAAACACAATACACTATATAAATAAACTGAAATTAAGAAGGAAACCATTACAATAAAAAATATGAAACGTTTTGATTTACTAGAGGGTTTAAGAAACAACTGAATTATGATGAAAGGGTCACACAAACAAACAAAATTCTCCACAAAAATATCCTTATGTTCGCAGATATAGATCTTTTTTATGATAAAAAATAAAAATGAAAGATCAGTTGTTTTCTGACAAAAATCCCAACATCGTTCTCTTGAATCTAAACGAAGGTGATGCTGAAGTTCACATCCGTTACGTAAAATAAAACATCAACATCTGTCGAGCAGATGGACGAAGAAGCCTGTTGATCAGGAGGCGGAAAAAGGTCTGTTTCCAAAAAGCTTGTTTCATCATTTTAATAATATCGTCTTTTTTATTAACCTTGTTGAATTATATAATTTTTTATAATTATAAGTTAAATAGGCCCATTATTAGATCAGTGCTTTCATGATCTGAGGCGGGGATTAGAGACGCTGATAGCAGCTGGATTAAGATGTGAAATACACATCATTATTAAATATTTGTTGGTCTTCAGTTTTACCTGTAGCCACAAAACTACAATTCCAAAGGTGACTCGTTTTGCTGAATCAACGACTTTAAACTGTTACGACACAAGAAAGAAGAACTGATGATGATGGTTACCATGGCGAAAGATTGTGGGATTTTATTAATCGCTCTTTACTGATGGTCCATGTTTTCTTTGAACTAATAGCATGTGTATCAAACTTCTTAGTACTCTGATTGTGTTTCATGCAGTTTTTGACAAAGCTAAGCGAATTAAAGCTAACATTGTCCACATTTATTTTAAAATTCTTGAAAAAAAATCCATCCATCCATCCATCCATCCATCCATCCATCCATCCATCCATCCATCCATCCATCCATCCATCCATCCATCCATCCATCCATCCATCCATCCATCCATCCATCCATCCATCCATCCATCCATCCATCCATCCATCCATCCATCCATCCATCCATCCATCCATCCATCCATCCATATATTCCATATATTCCATCAATCCAAATATTCCATCCAAATATTCCATCCATCATCCATCCATCCATCCATCCATCCAACTTTCCATCTATCCATCCAATCATTTTTCTATCCATTTATCCATCCATCCATCCATCCATCCATCCATCCATCCATCCATCCATCCATATATTCCATATATTCCATCAATCCAAATATTCCATCCATCATCCATCCATCCATCCAACTTTCCATCTATCCATCCAATCATTTTTCTATCCATCCATCCATCCATCCATCCATCCATCCATCCATCCATCCATCCATCCATCCATCCATATATTCCATATATTCCATCCATCATTCCATATATTCCATCCATCCACCCATATATTCCATATAGTCCATCCATCCATTCCATATATTCCATCCATCCATCCAACCATCCATCCATCCATATATTCCATCCATCCATTCCATATATTCCATCCATCCATCCATCCAACCATCCATATATTCCATATAGTCCATCCATCTATTCCATATGTTCCATCCATCCATCCAACCATCCATCCATCCATATTTTCTATATATTCCATACATCCATTCCATATATTCTATCCATCCATCCATCCATATATTACATCCATCCATTCCATATATTCCATCCAACCATCCATATATTCCATATAGTCCATCCATCCATTCCATATATTCCATCCATTCATTCCATATATTCCTTCCATCCATCCATCCATATATTCCATCCATCCATCCATTTTCTATCTATATAATAATGTGTTTAACATGACGAATACCTACCAACAGATTAATTTCTCATTAAAGATAATTTTTCCATTTTGTCCAATTTTTTCATCAGCTTTCCTGGTATTTAATGGAGCGACAGGATGAGAAATGAAATGGCTTCATTTGACATCATCTGTCGATGAAAACAATATCATTTTTGAAACCGGTTTCGATTTCAATCATTTGAAAACGGCTCATTGTAGATGTTCATGGAATCTTCGTCAGGCTGTGATATCAACAGCTTCCTGTGAGAGTGTGAAGTTACAGGAACAATAACACCTTCTGAATCAGCAGGTAACCAATGATTAGTAATGTTTGTTTAACAATATATGCAAAGATATCTTTATTCTTCTATAGAAACTGTGTTTGTTCTATTCAACTTGTCTTTATTGTCATGTGGCTCTTATTTGTTCCGAGGATCGAGGGAAAAATGGTGAAAAGCCATTCATTTGTTTTTCATTTCGAAGCGGTGACTCGCACATTTTGGGGTAGAAGAAGTCATTATGGGATGTTTCATAAGACGGCTTTTGGCCAAACTGCGCAGCTGTTCACTCAGGCTTCACGTTATCGCTCACATTAATGCGTCCGAGCTTCTTATGGCGTAATCTTGGATGCGACGAGCGTCGCCTCAGATATCTAACCGTGAGTTAATGCTCACATGTGGAAGTGGAACGATGATGGACGAGGACATGATCGGCAGGATCGGGTCTCAGAGGTTATTCATCAAGAACGGAGGACGAGACCAGACGTCTCAAGGGCAGGTGGAGGAAACCACTCTATTGATCTGTTTTTGATTAGATCGTCTTCTACTTATTTGTGCATCTGACATAGATTTGAATGACATGACAACAAATATTACCCATTTTTACTGATTCTAAGATAAAGAATTAAGGATTTTGACACTTTTAGAGTGTTTAGAATACGTCGTATCATGACTCCCTCAACCAATGAGCATGTGCCACAGGTTGTCTCCTGTTCATTTGATTTTGTCGGTGGAAAATTGGTCAAATTCTTGTGAAAAATTAAGGAAAATTACTTTAAAAATTACTGAATTATCTGCCTTTCGTTCTGTCCATCCATCCACTCATTCATCCTTCCATATATTTGATCCATCAATCCATTCACACATCCACCTAATATATTCTGTCCATCCATCCAACCACCCATCTGTATATTCCATCCATCTATCCATGAATCCATTCATCCATCCCCCTAATAGTTTATATTCTACCCATACATTAAATCCCCTCATATATTCCATCCACCCATCCATCCATCCATCTAATATTTTTTATCCATCCATCCACGCATCCATCTATATATACCATTCATCCATATATTCCATCCATCAGTCCTTCCTTCCTTCCTTCCTTCCTTCCTTCCTTCCTTCCTTCCTTCCTTCCTTCCTTCCTTCCTTCCTTCCTTCCTTCCTTCCTTCCTTCCTTCCTTCCTTCCTTCCTTCCTTCCTTCCTTCCTTCCTTCCTTCCATCGATCTATCCATGCAACTATCCATTCATCATCCACCTAATACTGTATATTCTACCCATACATTCAATTCATTCATATATTCTATACATTAATACTTCTATCCATCTAAAGTATTTTATCCATCCCTCCACCCATCCATCTATATATTAATCTATATAGTCCAATGTATTTTATCCATCCACCCTTATATTTCATCAGTCCATTTATCTATCATTTTCATCCAACTCATATATTTTATTCATCGTCCATCGTCCCTGTGGGTAAAAACACTCAAAGGGCCTCAAACGCCAGATGACAAGATTAACTAAATTGATGCTTTTATTGTGATTGTGTTTGTTTTGATCCACATATGTTTGGACTCAGTGTCGTCAGTTTATGGTTCTTGGCTGGATTAACGCTGTTGGACTCTGTTGAGAGTTTGCAATCTGTTCATCCACTCACTTTGTCAGTTTGTATTTTCTGTTGCATAACTCCGAGACATGCTCGTGCAACTAGAATAAACTATGCGCTTAAGACAGACTTGTATTTAATTATCTATGAAGTGTGAGTTTCAGCTCATGATATTCGTTTCACGAACTTTTATCAAGCAGTTCAAGTTTCAAACTGATGAATGTTTCAGTCAATCACGAGAGTCGAGAACCAGAGATTCGTCGCTGAAATCTCTTGAAACATTTACACACAGAGGAGTTATTACCTACAAGTTCATTTATTAATAATACATATATGTAACAGCCAGGAAAGTATGAAGGTAAAAAAAGGAGGAGAATTTAAAGAGTGCACATTTGTGCAACATCAGCAGAAAGAAGACGCCTCCTCTGCACGGCTTTACCACTTCCCACGTTTAAACTGCAGAATACATTGAATTTCTATACGTAACGTTGCTGCTGTGAGAGTCTGCATTTCATTTGTTTTAGATTATTTAAGTCTTAATGACATCATTCAAATATTATAGTCTGGATAAAATATATAAAGAATTTATGATTCTACATCTTTATATTTAATTATAAATAAGTATCTTTTTCAGACCTATCAGACCTGAGCAAATCTATACATGAGGTCAAGATAATAACATAAAACTGACCATTTAGAAACGTTTCAGACGACTATTGTACCATTTTATTACTAGTTCAACTCTACACACAACTCTTTTTTTATCTTCCTTTTATCTATCCTTTTTAAGGGTATTGGTTTTAGATTTATTTTTCTTTCACATTTTAAAACTGAAACGTATGTAAAAGGAAATATTTCAATTTATTTTAAGGCTTGATTACCCTTTATTGTTTTTGATATATTTCATTCTAAATTGTAAAACAGGAAATGATTTATTTTCTTCATCATCTTGAAATAAAACTCGATACAAATTAATTAATTTTATCTTATTTAAATAAAGAAATCACTCATTTTCTACTCGCCCTCATGTCGAGTGTTGGGATTATTTTCTGAGTAATCAGTTATTCTTAGAGTTATTGAGAAAAAAGTTTATTCATTTTAATGTAGCGACTGGAGCTCAGTCGTCTTCGTCTTAAATTAGCCTATATTTTACGTTTTTTTGGAAACGTATCTGGATGTTTTTAAGTGTCATTTTGGACAAAGATGAAGACGAAGACAACTGAGCTCCAGTTGCTACATTAAAATGAAAAAATGTTTCTCTATAACTCTAAAAAGGAACAGATTACTCTGAAAATAATCCTAATCCTCTAACTCTGACACAAACCAGCAACTTCTTACTCTGTGGAAGTCGCGCCAACATGATAATGTTAAGAATTGAAAATCAAACTTATCTAATAAGGGCAAACATTTGCTGTAGAGTTTGTATCTTCTCATGCTTTACAGTACACTGCAGTACAGTGCACTTACTTGGCCAGTGATAAAATTTCGACCAGGGTAGTACAGTCTCAAATCAAACACTTCTTCTTCTACTACTTTTTAACGCTGAATGCAACCATTCGTTGAAACACTGTTGTGGACACATGACAGCACTTTTCACAATTGAAACTAGTTATTAAGTTGTGTTTCATTCTGTTATTATTGTTGTTTTGTTGTTTCGAGATACAATGAGTGTTTTCTCGAGACATCTCGAGTATCTGCTCTGAAGACGTGTCGTCAGTGACGTAGCTTTAGTTTAGCGTCATGTACGTCACTAAGATGGTGGTCGTTGATGGTGGAAAGTGTCCATCGATCCACACTCAATTTTCTGGCCATTTGAGTGCTCATGGCACAGTTCATTTTCGAACACTGCTCATTGGAACGCACTTGCACTCAAAAGTGAAAGTGTAGAAGTGGATTTGGGACGCACTCTTGACCTTCTACAGCATACAAACTCCTAATATCGAAATAAAAACTTGGAAAACAAGAGCAGCACTGAACAGAAATAGAGCTTCTCACATTACAGATGCTCTTTAATACCATTCGTCAGTGAACACATGCTATAATTAGAGATAAAGACAACAGCGTGAGGTGAATCACAAGTTGCTCTTTATTGTCTGGAAAGCAGCTTCAGAAGATTTACTCAGTAAAGGTTTGTGCTGGAGTTTGATCCTCAGGTTTGACATTCATTTGTTAAAACGACTTGTCGAAAAAGTCACACCCTTGAGATCCAATAAAGCTCCAACAACGTCCGTTGTCACGTCAGTGATGTCAGAGTGATAAAATGCGTGAACGTGACGCGGTGCTGAACAACAGTGTGATTTATCACAAGGTTCCATCTTCATGGAGGGCTGGTCAAGGTGCCCTCTGACAAAATAAACGAAATGAGGACCGAGCGGAACATTTATGGACCCCCTTAGATGACGGACACGTTCTGATCACCCTGAGTTCTTGAGTGAATAAACACAACGTGTCTTCTTTGCATCAGTAGACGTTTAAAAACATCATTTTCATCCCCTCATAATCAATAAAAGAGAGTTTCAGCTCCTCTCGGTGCCGACGATAAAACTTCTTCACATCAGTTGTTCTCGCTGCAGGTGGGCGTCTGTACACACAGTGGAACTTCACCTCATAAGCAAAAGACTTTCAGTCGACCTTTCGGTTATTAAATCAGCTCCCACTCTTTTCACGGTTGATGCCGCAACACAATCCGACTCCAGTGACCATGAAAGCAGACTTAAGCTTTGAACCTGCTGTTGGAATGTTGTTTGAATGACAGTTTATTCGTTATTAAATGATCAAAAGTTAAGAGGCTTAAATCATTTCCTTCATTCTTCAATAAGGATTTGTTTTTGATAGTGGTGAGTAGTTGGGGTGTAAGAAAATATAAATACGGCAATATATCGCTATATTATTCCAGGATACGGTATCGATACTGTACAGCGCTGTATTGAAGTTTTTTGGCTTACAAAAACGCATGTTTAGTGTCTTGTCATTTATGTTCCCTTTTCGTCCCTTTTGTTGTCCCAGTCATGTGCTCCTGATCTGATCCGCCCTGATTCATGTCACCTGTGTCTTCGTCTCACCTGATCCCAGTTCCCCTTGATTGTTGTGTTGAAATTGTCATTTGTGCGTCAGTCTCTGTCGTGACGTCAAACTTCTGTGGTGTGTTTTTGCTCAAGTCTAGTAAATATTCAGTTCTGGACAAGGTTTTGTGCCTTTTTCTCTTTTTGTTACTGTGCCTTTTTGTGAATAAATGAGTTTGTTCATCATTCGGGTTTCCTGCACCGAGACCTGACATTATCATAGTTATTTTATGGTTTATAGTTTAGTAAAGTGTGTGTAAAATAATATAGTTATATATTTTTCTCATTTATATTTAACATCATTACGTCTGATTTGTGTTGCAATTCAACTTCCGATCCAATCATTTAGTCGTTCAAAGCTAGAGGAACATTGAAATCCTGTGAGATCTTGGCAATGACTGAGGACGAGAGGATACAGCTTTTAAAGCTGATGTTTGGACATATTTTGATTTGAAAACAAATGAAAGCAGTTACGACTTCGTCAAGAGTCATGTGGTCTGTAAATACTACAACACCAGAGTCAAGTACTGGACAATACTACAAATATATACTTGTTACTACAGTATCACAATATATCGCAATATATTGTATTGTTGCCCCTTTATCGTGATAAATATCGTATCGCCAGATTTTTGCCGTGACACTAGTGAGTAGTAGTAGTAATTGTTTCTGGAATTAGAAATGTTTTGAATGTTTTTTTTTGTTTTTTCACTTGATTCTTATCGTGGCCGAATGCTCGACCAACTAGCATAAACTGGAGATCTTGACTTCATAAAACACAGAATACTGGATAATAGAATTACTGAAATGATGCAAATGTGACTGTGGTGACATTGTGTTGTTTTTGGTTTAAAAACTATGTGATGTTTCATTCAAAACCGTTGGTCAAAACTAGGGGAACCAGTGCAAAGACCGCCATCTAGTGGACTCTGAAAACAATGAAGTTGCTTCATAAAGCTTCCTCAGACCATCACTATTTAAAGGTACACGTTTTACTTCTAGGGATTCTGTGAGTCAACAAAATTCTTGAACATGCAGAGGTATTTTTTTGTTTTTATCTGGTACATTCGCTAATCTAGGAATTTTTAAATTGTCCAGAATTGTTGATTTTATACAAGGATTATTTTGTACATTTTCGCCAATCTGTGTTGTTTTCATGGTTTAGTTACAGTTTCTGTCATTATGGTGCTGAGTATTGCAACTCATTCCTATTCTTGAATCATGGGAGCTATCAATCAAATCATGTCAAATACACCTCTTGGCAGAGGTATGCACACTCTCGGTGCTTCTCTAGATGATGTATGAACCAATTCACCTTTGACATAAAGTCCCTGAACTTGACAGACAAAAGCTCTTCTGATTAATTTTTTTCAATCCGTCGCTAAATCTTTCTTTTGTATTTCTGTTGTCGCAGGAGTGGACGGAATGGAGTGTTCGCTTCCCATGGACGGCAGACGGGTGTCCCTGAGCCAGCTCTCCAAGGACAGCTTCCGCGAATGCCAGGCGACGCTGACCCTGACGGACCTGTTGATCATCATCTTCTCTGGCATCTCCGTGTCGGTGGTGGCCATCATGACCAGCTTCTTCCTGGCGTCCACCGTCCACTGCTTCCAGCGGTGGAGTAAAGGCACGAAGGGGGACGAGGAGGACAGCGAGGAATGAACGGGACCGTCGAACGCCGGGCCGCGAGGAACAAGCCAAACTCTTGGAGAAGAACATTACCGGGCGTGCCGGTGACTCATTGACATTAAATAGCTGTTAGCAGGAGAAACGCCTCGGCATTTACTGCCGACATGTAATAACCAACCTCATCATGGATCGATCGGCGAAGCACTTACGTCCCAGTATTCTTAGGACACACCCACACTGCTATGTTTGATATAAGTAGCATCCTCACCTCTGAGACCCTTCCAAACACTGCCAACCCAGCTTTTGTGTTCTACTCAGGGTTATTTAGAAAAACTCACTTGTATTCTTCCATAGTAGGAGAAAATTCACAGAACCACGACTGATGCGAAAATAAATACATTCACCGGATATACCTTCACTTCATGATGGAAACCATAGTAGTGCGGACGTTTCCGTCAAGACGCCATATTAACTCCCACGATGCTAGATACTTGATCACAAAGTTAGAGGTGAAATCTCACAAAAATAACCAGTCACCCATGTACTAATGCCCTATAAAGTGATGTATACTCTAGCACCGGTCGACAAGCAGAGGAGGCCGGACCACTAGTCGATGTCGTTACGTATGTATTTAACGAAGAATATAAATGAAAAATATATTGAATGGTACTAAAAAATCACATGGAGAGCTCATCGTGGGTTTGTGTGAAGCTACTGTTTGGGCCAAAGCACTTTAGATGGTGAACCCCCCCCCCCCCCTTGAAATATGTGGGTCTTCGTCTGCCAAAGATGATAACGGAAGGTTATGGCGAGAGCAAGGGGCGTCGCCAACTGATTCAATCTGTCCGTCAAACAGACCCTATAAAAATATAATCAACAGCTTCCACAGAGAAAGTGATTTCTCACTTGTGTTTCAACTTTTAAGGCTACACTGTTTTTTTGTTTATCAACAGACGCCGTCATTCACCATCAACTTCAGACATCTTATTGGATGTTAAAATTGTCGTCTTGTTCTTTGGTGTCTGCTTCTCTGTAACTCGTCCAACGGCTGTAGAAAAAAAAAATGTTCTTATTCATCTTCAATTGTTGGCAGAATATTCCGGGTTTCTTCCTAGAGCTTTTATTAAAGGTAGAGTTGAAAGAAACCCGCTCACGGAAAGTTGCATTTATTGTGTCACGTGGATTAGTCTAATCTATAAATCATTAGAAAGATGATCATAATCCCTAATAATTCCACATATATATATACATTGGACAAGATAAATGTTTGGCGTTGAATCTTTCAACAATTACATACTTTGTATGATTGTTTTTTTCTATTTTGAAATTGGATGTATCCCAACTCTAACACCATTTGTACCGTACGCAAACAAGAAAAAGTTAATGTTTCAGCAACGATCTAGAATACAAAAAAACGAATTAAAATAATCCTCTGTTTTAAAAACTTAAACGTGCATCGTGAGGTTTCAATGTAGAATAACTTAAATCAATTTTAAATACAAACCTGAACCAAAAGAGGAAAATCTACGTTAAAAAAAAGGATCAGTTTTTGTTTGGAAAACACAAATAAATGTTTACTTACGCATCAACGCAACAGGAAATAATTGCTTGTATGATTTAAAACTCAGATGGTGCAACATTGAAGGTTAAGAATATGCATTTCAGGACATTTTAAAAGAACAATTATGTCCGATGAAGTCACAAGGAGTCTGTCGACAAGTATTAAAATGACTATAACAGTAGTTTTAAATGAAGGAATACAGAATGAAAAGTAAATTTAAACAAAAGCGCATCAAGGACCAGATCATCTGGACATAAATGAAGCTCTGAAAAGTCCCTTTTCAACATAATCTCGACGTCACATTAAGATCCCCGGCCGAGTCTTTGTCATTCAAATGATCCGTTTCCGTGAATCATCGGAGGCTCTTGGCCGTTATTTACATTCTCTGTATTCAAATCCTGCTTCTTTGTGAGTCGGAAACGCTCGGAGCTAGAATATTTCCGACATTCCACGCCTGACACGTGTGGCACTCGGTCCCTGGTTGACGTTGAGTCATTTCGAGAGAAAGACAAAATGCAGGAAAGCCGATCACAGCGTTCAGACGATGGGATGATACAACATTTTAACAATTTATTTTTTTACACCGCAATCTTGCGTTTTAATGACACAAATATAACATCTTTTAAAGTGGATTCACGATTCCAAACTTATATTTTTGTTGGCATCATAAAGAGTTATGACAGATAATTCCCTGGAAATATCATCACAAATATTAGATTTTAATAATACTGACATTTTTATACATATCAATATTATTTCACAGCTACCATGTAGTTGTTGTACATTTAATACTCTATCTTAGCTAATTGCTCGAAGCATTCGTTTGCATGAAAGTTTCATTTATATTTTGGCATTTTTATCCAAGAACTAGAGCATGAGCTGTTTAGTAGCCGTACAAACGGTACCGGTCAGATTCATGGCTATTTTTCTAGCAAAGGTTGACGAGCAGTGTGTTTTATTTTTCCTGTCATTCCCTGAAAATAACGTTACGGAACCCGGAGAGCGGCGGCAGACGACTGTCGCTCTCCTTAGCGTTTGTGTTGCAGGAAGGAAAATTCAATGTTACATTTTGTCAGGATGACTCAAAGTTGAATCTGATGCAATTTCAAAAGTCGAACAGTAGCTGTATGTGGATGTTTGGGTCAGAAAAAAATGAAATAAAGTATTTTTTTCCCGTCAAGATCGTCCATCTTTTGCCTTGTTTTTTTTTTTTTTTTTTTAAATGCAAATGACATTAAAGGTTATTCAATCAAGAATTAAAAGGCAGTTTGTTTCGCACACGTCTGCAAAGGATGTTATTTGACATGAAAAAATCAAAACGACTTCCCTGATTCTAAGATGGAGAGAAAAAGCAAGAACATGAAAAAATGGAATAACCTTAACTGGGCCACTAGTGTTACTAGTCCAGAGTCATTACTATCTTCTCTCACTTCAACTCTGAGCCCAGTTCTACTCAAGGTTTCTGCCTGTTAAAAGGGAGGGTTTTTCTTCTCACCACTGTCACACTGTGAGTCGCTGATTGTTGATTCGCTTGGATCGATTTTTAATCTCCCATATATTGTTACTTAAACTTTAATGTGTCTTAAGATAACTTTTTTTTATGATTTGACACTTTAAATAAAATAAAATAGAATTAGTTATGCTACGATCTTGAGTCATTGACCCACTGAAAACCATTTAAAGGTCAACTAATGTCAAACTCCAACTCTCCTCACTCACATGTTTGGAATGTTTATCAAGTTGCTCTGAAATCTGGGCGAACGAAAGGTTACGAGAGTCCATTATGACGTAAAAATGGCTTCACTCCTCCTCCAGCCGGCTGTCATCACGGCCCGCTTTGTTTATACAACGATTCGTATGGAGATGGAGACTTCAGAGATTGATGATGTGCGGTGACAAACCTCCATGTTTGACCAATCACAGCAGAGTGGGTGTGGTTATGGTAAATACGATTTTGGAAGCGTTTTTCAGTGGGCGGGGCTTAAGATCATTTTCTAATTTCAATATTTAAATGAAAATAGTTTTTTACAAAACGAAAATACAAGGCCTGGTTTCATACAGTCCAGTAGGATTATATTCCTGATGAATCTCCGCTCCACACATGAAGTATTCGTCTGATTTCTTGATATAAGTGATCGGCAGCTTTAGAAGATCAATATCACACGGCAGATAAAAATGTGCTGCTTTTGTTGATGCTGATGAGAGAAAATAAAGGTAAATCAAAGAGCACCAAATATAGTTTGTGTGAAACCACGTCTCCAAATATCTTCCTGTAAAGTCCAGTTAAGATTCTACCAGTTTAATTTTTTATATTTTATTCATGAAGTGGATCTTCACTGCAGACGCACAACTTCTGCACTCATTTCTATGTAAATGTCTCTTTATTAAAGAATCGCTGAGGAAAGTATTCAACGGAACAGAAGATGACGTCGGAATGTCCATTAAAAACATTATCTACGAATTATAAACTCTCATTTTTGAGGGAAGAGAAGTCGTTACATCCGAGAGATGCTTGTCACGGGCACATAATGTGGGCAGCAACCATTTACATATATATATATATATATAAAAAAATAGAAGCTTCGTAAATGTCCAAAAATAGGCCGAACGATATTCGGAGGCAGAGAATCGTTCCGCACACGGACTGTTGGTGCGAAACTGAAAAGCAGCGTGTGAGGGTGGTGGTCGTGATGAGGATACTCCTGCAACCATTTACCTCTTCCCGTTGCCATGGCTACACAGCCGGAGGCCCGATCTCTTGGACGCCGAGGCAGCATCACGGAGAGAGAGAGAGAGAGAGAGAGAGGGAGAGAGAGAGAGAGAGAGAGGATGTGAAGCTCTTCCTCGCATCAGCTAACGTGAACTGGCATTTGAGGCGGAAAAAAACAACAATGTCTGCGACTGTGTCCACACGAACTGAACTGTGACTTGAATGCCTGCACCGTCGGTCGTAAGTGGTTGAAAAAGGTTGGACGCATTATTAGTAGGTCAGATGTAGAGCCGGGTCGTGTGATTCGCTGCTTTTTAAAAGGGTCAGACCGACCGCACTGGCGGATGAAACGACGCAACAGTCGTCAACATATGTTTGATAAACCGAAGGAAAAACTATTAAATTAATAGAATAGTTGGAACAAAAGTGACACCGATTACATCCCTTAATATCTAATATTTATTATCCTCATCATAGCACACTTGAAGCTCATTACGTCGGGCAATAATTCAACGTATTTCTTCATTATTTATTTCATTAGGTGGAAACACTAGCATGAAGGCATGCAGTTGGTGTGTTGTTGTGAGCGAGAGGACTTTATTAATTCATCTGCCCACCGGCTCTTGTTCCTGACCTACAAATGCAGGACGGAGCGGAAAGAGCAAATAAGAAACTCTAGCAGAGAGGAAGCGCTGAATGAATAATGGTCTTTGGTTCTTTGCGGTGGGATTGGGTTTTTAAAAGGAGTGGTCAACGAGGGGTTAGAGTTGAAACCATGGATCTGGGGAGCCCAGTTGATGAATATTTGAAAATGACAAACACCAAAACGACTTTTCGAGCGATTTAAAAAAAACAAAAAAACGGAGGTAGATGGCAACACAGAAAGCCTGAAATAAAACCAGTAGTCCTTTCTTTCATCATTTCAAGTCTTTATTTTCCAGGAAGACATTCCTGAAAGAATCCCCTAAATATCTTGATTTTGCCACGATGCTACTTATGACTTTTTGGGGGGGGGATCTGTAAAAGTACAAACCTGATCTGCTAATGTGTAGATTATAAAACTTAAATTTCAGTTTTGGTTAATACAAAAATCCAACTCTCTCTTGACTCACATGTAGTAAATGTTGAATCTTTCTCTCCAAGATGCAGTAAGTTCCTCATCATGACCATGTTTTCAACTTATTACTTTATAAAGTTGCTCAGAAATCTGGGCAAATGAGAGGTTACGAGAGTCCATTATGACGTAATAATGGTTCACTCCTCCTCCAGCCTGCTGTAATCACACCCGGCTTTGTTTATACAACGAGTCCCTTAGAGGCGCAGACTTCCGGGATTGATGATGCACGGTGACAAACCTCCATATTGGTCAATCATAGCACAGTGGGTGTGGTTATAGTAAGCAAGATTTAAAATACACACTGTTTTCAGTGGGAGGGGGTTCATATCATTTTTTTATGTAAATAACTAAAAGGGAGGAGATCTCTGGAGAAGATACTGTCCTCTGAACACTGTCATCAGTGAACAGAGAAGCGGATGGAGCATGAATGCTCCTCCCATGATGCAACACTAATAGACTCAGGGACTCATTCATTCCTAGTTTGGGGGAAGGAGTGGAGTGAAAATATGATTTTATTTTATGTTAATCTTTGTTTCCTTTGTCTTTGGTGTTTTTCTTTGATCTATGTTCTTTATATTTGGACTTTGTCATCCCTTGAACTTTGTTCCTTCATTTGAAATTTGTTCTTGTTTATATGACACTATCTTCTGCTGTGAACTGGAAACGTAATTTCCTTAAGGAGATCTCCAGAGAGATTCTTGAAGTCCATCCATCCATCCATCCAATATATTATATTCCATCCATCCATCCATCCATCCATCCATCCATCCATCCATCCATCCATCCATCCATCCATCCATCCATCCATCCATCCATCCATCCATCCATCCATCCATCCATCCATCCATCCATCCATCCATCCATATATTCCATATATTCCATATTTTCCATCCATCCATTCCATATATATTCCATCCATCCATTCCATATATTCCATCCATCCATTCCATATATTCCATCCATCCATCCATATATTCCATACAGTCCATCCATCCAGATGAGGAATGTCTCCAGAGCTAAATCAGCATCTGCACAGAAAAACCCTCTGAAGATGTAGAACGTTCATCCTCAGCCTTCAACCACACAGAGCTAATGAGATCCTCCAATCTAGGCCACCGGAATCTTGCCCACCCACCATCATGGCAGGAGGTCGGACAGCTTGGTCCGCCTCAGGGGGAGCTTGAAGATTGTTCTGCGAGCCACGAGCCCACAAGCCTTCAAGTCAAACAGGTGGACCAGTAGTACGTCTCCAACACCGTCTCAAGGTTGATGGCTTGTACCAACATTTGTCCACACACGGGCTGTTTGCAAACTATGTTGCTTCCTGATTGGATTATGGAGATACCGTGGTCACGGGCGGGTAATCCACCTCAAATGTTATTTGTCGTTTCTCTCGTCCGTTCTCCGAACACTTGTTCCACAGATGCCGAGTCAGCGTGCCACGATCCGGCCTCAACACGCTGATGCAAATACTTCATCAGCGAGCGCTTGAGTGAGAGTCATGAGTGAAAGCAGACGAGGGTGAAAGGTGAATGAGGGACGCTGTATCCCGGGGCCACGGCGAGCGCTGATGCGTGCTGACGCTAGACTGCTCATCCGGCGCGGCCAAACTCGGGCTGGCAAGCTGGCGAACCCGATTACCTTCAAAACCTTCTTCTTCCTTAGAGAAAATACCTTTGTCTACGTGAAACCCTGATCACCGGAGCTCGTCAGGATGGGGAGTCACGGAAGACGACGCCACGGGCGGCGTTTTACAACCAGAAGTGATCGGATGAAAATATACGGGGTCGGACGAGCGCCAGATTGTCACGTGAGGACGGCGAATGAGATGTTACCGAACGAGTCATTGTGTCACTGATGACAATAGGAGGTTGTGAGTTAATTCTGTAAAGTTATCCAACAGTTTGGTTCATGCAAACATTTGCTTGGACTTCACTGCGATCATGAGGATCGTGGGAATAATGATGCGGCTCCTTCGGAAGATCTCCATGAAGCTGTTGTGTTGATGACAACGTGATCAAGTAAGTAAGTAAGTAAGTAAGTAAGTAATATTTATTTATATAGCACTTTTCGAGACCAGGGTCACAAAGCGCTTTAACAATCAAAACAATACTCAAAAAAGTACATACTTTAAAGATCAAGATAATACTGAGAACAACACTGGAGTTCGAGAAATTCAAGGAAAAGCCTGAACAAATAGAAACGTCTTAAGATGTTTCTTAAAGGAGTCAGTAGATCCATCAAGCGCAAAGAGAGAGAAGATCGTTCCAAAGCTTAGGAGCAACAGTCTGGAAGGATTTCTCTCCTCTGGTCCTGAACCGTGTTCAGGAACCATAAGTAGATTCTGATCCACAGACCTCAGAGCCCGAGCTGGGGTGTAAGGCTGGATCAGATCAGTGATGTAAGGAGGAACTGCTACTCATTGTTGAGCCGTTTTAGGCAAAACAAAGCTCAAAATGGCTGATGACAAAGATGAGATGAAGCCCAAGGAAGAAATATCTTTAATTTCATTTTATTTGTTTAGTTTTGAACAGACAATAATAAGGGACTTTGGGAAACACAGTACTTGGGTGACTTAGACCAGTCTGTCAAACTGAGCCTGAGAAACAGTGCAGAAAACTTAACACAAACTGTTTCAACTGAGTTCAAAGTCTATAAACGTAGTTTGTCACAACACGATCTGGATCTTATAATCCATGCGTTTGTGTCTTCTTGTCTGGACTATTGTAACAGTTTGTTTTCATGTCTAAACAAGAAGGATCTGTCTCGTCTGCAGTTCATACAAAACTCTGGAGCGAGAATTCTGAGCCGCTCTAGTAGAAGAACTCACATTTCTCAGATTCTTAAAACTCTTCACTGGCTGCCAGTTTCTTTCAGGATCAATTTTAGAAATTCTGGTTCTTACTTTCAGATCTATTCATGGTCAGACCTTCTTACTTACTTACAATTACTGAATATAATTGAATCTTGTGAATATGTGAATTATCTGTAGAGACAAATTGTTCAGCTTTGTTCATTTAAAAAACTGTTAAATTGATGCCCCCCCCATAGTTTAACCTTTGTGTTATCTCAGGGTCAAAGGCCCAAAATCAAATGAGTTTGTGGTATCCCTTGAGTCGTCTCTGGGGTCAAGATAAACAACCTCCAGCCCTGCACAAGGGATAACACAAACACATTTGTTTTCGGGCCATCGGGTCACCCTGAGATAACACAAGGGTTAATAGCCTTAAATTAATAATATCGCTACTCAAATTTTGAATAGTCACCCTCATGTCGACTAATGTTGGATTATTTTCAGAGTAATCGTTTCTTTTTTGAGTTATAGACAAAAATGTTTGTTCATTTTAATGTAGTGACTGGAGCTCAGTTGTCTTTGTCTTCATCTTCGTCCAAAAAGGCACTTAAAAACATCCAAATACCTTCATAATGATCGTCACGTCCATATTGAATTGAAGCCTCGGTGAGAAGAATGTTTCCGGACAACATCGCTGTAAACCAGGGCTGCTGCAGTGCAGACAGGAGACTGTGTACGCTTTGGAAGCGATTGCGATATTTACCAGTACTTTTAGAGTTTTTTTGTTTTCATGAAGGAAACTCTACTGGTCCCTTCCTTGAATTTATTAATTTATTTTACCTGCTCCATAGTAATATCCACGATATTATATTTTAAACGTTGCCCATGCAGATGGAGATAAAAACTATTCACGATTAGATAAGATTAGATTTGGGCCACAATACTTTCTGTGAATGACGAGAGGGGCCCTCAGGATAAAAAAAAGCTTTGAAAAAACATAGAAAGATTGACGGATTCAGTTTAATTATAAAAAGATATTTACTGCATGTAAATAATATTTTCTTATTTATCACTATTTCTAGTTAAATAAACGTTTTATTCACCTAAATATTTTTTGAATATTACTTCCAACTATTTTGAAGGATGAGCAAAACTGAAAAAAGAAACAATTAAAAGAGGGAAAAACAGTGAAAAGCACTTTAAACAGAATAGTAATGAATAGTTTAAATGGTTAGTTTAACTTTAAAAACATTTCTTCTTTATCACTTTAATAGTTTTCCTCCGACCTCACGAGTGTTCATGAATAAAAGAGCGACGTATCAGGTTGTATAAATGTATAATAGTTTCTGAAAATGCCCTGTAAATCCAACAATGTACCTTTTTTTTCTTAAATCCCAAAACCCGCCGTTCAGCACCTGATAAGTGATGAAGTTAACATTAAACATGAATCAGTCGCCACTCATGGAAGGTGACGAGACCGACGTGAACACATGAATCCAGGAGGACATCAAAGATGGATGAGGGTCGAGCAGGAAGGTGACGTCACGTGATAACAGGAGACGGATACAAGCTCGCTGAGACTTAATGAGGTCAATGGGATTCACATTATTTAACGGCTGGAGTGGAAAACTACCTTTTAATAAAGCTGTCCTTCTTGAGTGTCGTTCAGTGAGAAATTCACTGGCGCTGATTATTAACTCTTTGTTTTCTACAACGAGATAGCTTAGCATATTAGCTTAGCATTTTAGCACTTAATAAACCTGTCTTCTCTGACATGTTATATAACTTGGATCACACCTGGGCAAAGTGCAGCCCCGGGGCCTCATGCATTTATGCAGCCACCTGTAATGTCAAATTATGATCATGTATAAATGGTTCTAATGCATTAACAAATGTACTTTGTATTTATTATTCATTTACATTTCAACATAACACTCATTTACTTTCTGTGTGTAATTTTTCGAGTATATATTAATCCCTAGAAAAAAAAAAAATTAGTTGAAGAAATGTTTTGGAAAAAACTCATATATACAAGAATAAAATTGCAACTTATTTAGCTCAATAAATGTCCTAATGACGAATGTCCTTTTTTTTAAATGGATTTTTTCGTTTTCCTTTTTGCTTGACGGCCCCTAACAACATTCACATAATTTAATTTGGCCCTTGAAGAATTTTAATTGCCCACCCTTGACTTAGATGGTTAAAATATGATGATTTGATTAAGAATTTCTTAAAAAGTCTACATTAAATGTAATGTTTCGTGGGCTAGTTGTCCACATCTGTTAGAACCTGTTAAACCTGTCATCTTTGACAATGATATACAGGCATCACGGCTAAAATGATATGTTTTAATTATCAATATCTCTAAAATACTACATTGAAATGTTTTGATATGTTATTATTTCGCATGTTGTCCATTTTGAAAGATTTAAAAATGTATTTACTGGGTAAATATCACACTTTGTTTTAAACGATCAATACATACGGCAAGAAATATTAAATAATACAACTTTATTAATAACAAACTTGCTATTTAAACGGTACAGAGTACGATGATGATGAAGAATTACAAGTCAGAAACAGCTGATTCAAAGCTTTTCATTTGACAGCATGAAGTTGGTTTTCCAACGTGGCGTTTGGGGAATTTACTGCAAAGTAAGGCGAGAAATCTCCAGAATAAAGTGCGGCTCATGACTGGAGAAACCAGATCTAAAGATAGATTGACCCAGTACGATGTTAAATATTGTTTAGTGGTTGTTTGTGGTTGACTGGATTACGTCGTCATTATCGTGAAAAAAACAATTACCGTATTTTCCGGACTATAAGTCGCTCCGGAGTACAAGTCGCACCAGCCATAAAATGCATAATAAAGAAGGAAAAAACATATATAAGTCGTATTTTAGGGGGAAATTTATTTGATACAATCCAGAGACCAAGAATAGACATGTTATCTTGAAAGACAATTTAAAATAAAAACAGAATAGAGGCAACAACAGGCTGAATAATTGTATGTTACGTTACACTGAGAACCTGGTATGTTAACATAACATATTATTCAGAGAACTATAGCATAAATAACTAAGAAGTTTACCAAACCATCCGTGTAACTCCAAATAACTCAAATCACATGAAATCTTCATCCTCGGTGTCACTTTTAAACAACTCTAACTCCGGAGGTAGAAGATGCGGCGCTTCCTCTTCTACGTGGAAATTATAAACACAGGCCTAGAGCGCCCTCTTGTGGTTTAGTGTGAAAAATGTGAAACGATATACCGGTAATAATGTGTTAATAATTTCACACATAAGTCACTCCAGACAAACTATGAAAAAAACTGCGACTTATAGTCCTGAAAATACGGTATAGAGTATCGAATGGGTAAATACAAGCGTGAGGAATGTCAAGTTGAATTGTTGACATCCTCAATCTCAAGGTAACAACAATGTACATTAATGGAGGATATATTTGAGCCAAACGTCCAGACGGGCCACGTAAAAATGACCCGGCAGGCCGGATCAGTCCCCCGTGCCATGAGTTTAGACATGTGTCGCGATAAAAGATTCCGCTAAATTTCTCGTTCAAGTGACACTTTCAGTCGAACATCTCAAATCCCTTCGTTTCAGGAGTATTTCCGAAGTGTCTCCGTCGACCTCCCGGATAATCCAAACAGATGTGGACTCCCCTCTCACATCCTGTAATCTCCCGACTGCCTCTGAAAGCCGAGAGCACCATCTGGACCGATCCAGCCTCTCTTTGAGATCAACCTCCACATCTGGATCACTCTCCTGCCCCCCCGCCCGCCCCCCGCTACCTCCTCGGTGCTACCATGGATGCATGGAGCTTCAGTCCGAGCCGCTCCTGCAGTCATGAATATGTTCCTCCAGATATAGGTCAGATGATCGTTGCACCACAGACTCCGGTGAGATTCTCTGTTCCTACATTTATTTCAATGTTTTTCAATCAAGGGAGCTTGATAGTTTAACGACTACAACCATAATTAATTGACAAATTATGTAAAAGAAAATAAACCTTTAACCCCATTGTTATTGAATTAGTAAAGCTGAGAGTGCAGACCTCCCCCAAGCAGCTCATTTCTACGACTATTGAGATTTCCTATCATTCCTATGGACGTGCCTTTTTTTTTACATCTCTGCCAAGGAGATAATGTGACCCTTACACATTAAACAGTCGCCAAAATGTTGCTTTAAGAATGAAAAATGGATACAGGAATCTAAAAATGTTCGATAAAATATAGGTTTATGAATACATTTTTGATCATGATAAGGATTCTTAGGTAAGCCAACTCTTAACTCACCCAAAAATGAAACTTTATATGGAAACTATTGATTTAAAAAAATAATTAAATAGGTAATGCAGTGGAAGAAAATATATTTGCTTGATTAAGCCAGTTCAAAAGTATATTACCTGCACAAATTATAAGGTGAATTTTACCAGCATGTAACACGTTTGTTTATTTAGAAGATTAAAGTCTACATTTTGTAAATTAATAAATATAATGAAT
Source organism: Callionymus lyra (assembly GCF_982586985.1). NCBI lineage: Eukaryota > Metazoa > Chordata > Actinopteri > Syngnathiformes > Callionymidae > Callionymus > Callionymus lyra. The sequence continues at coordinate 6,382,711 of NC_141827.1, read as the reverse complement.
ATGTTTTCTATTAATTAATAGATCCGTGCATTTATACACATACAATTATCTTAACCAGTGTACAAATGAAAAATTGGGTCAAAACTTGAATCAATTTTATTTTTTTTATTTTTCTGGACCAATTATTCATTCATTAATAGAAGAACATAATAATAACACATTAATTAAATATAGATATAGATCATGATAAAGATTATTAGATAATCCTACGTAACGTTTCACTCACGTTCCACCAGAAAAGGATAATCGATATGGAAAAACTGTTGATTTTATGTTCAATTTGAATTTGTTTTTTAATTCTTTTGCTTGCTTGGCCAGGAGACAACAGTGCTAACTACTCATTCAAAGGTGAATTTTACCAAACTGTAACACTTCTGTTAATTTAAAAGATAATAATTTAAATTCTACTATTATTATTCATTATAGAAAATGTGGAAATTCAATATATATATATGTATGACCCTGGTCTAGAAAGGCGCTATATAAATAGAGATTATTATATATATATATATATATATATATATATATATATATATATATATATATATATATATATATATATATATATATATATATATATATATATATATATATATATATATATATATAGTTTAATGTTTTTTTAAAATAATGTATTATATCTTTAATGTACTCATTGTTTTAAGTGTAATATCTTCTCAATTAGTTAATTAGTTAATTTTCAATACTATTGACATGCTTTTTTTTGTTTTACCCCTGCCAAGGAGCTTATGTGACCGTCTACCTTTCACTTGTAGATAATAAGAAAAACTAAAAGGTTTGCAGTTCCATCTGGATCTGGAATGTTTTTGAAGGATTGATCATTCTCTAAGATCAGCACTAAAATACAAAAAACATAAAAATCCTTAAGTGAGCTGTCACGATCTTTCGTGGCTAGTATAAGGTTTTCGCGAACTTCTCGAGATCCTGGATCAGATCCTGGTTCAACTCCAGGGACACGAAGCCTCGAAACAGCTGGAAAATAAAGATGTTTCACTAAAAGAACCTTCATCTTCTTTCCAAGAGTCCTGAACAACAATCAAAGTGTTAAACGTGTCTCAAGCAAACAAGTGATTTCAAGACGGTCGTGACGTCGTAAAAGAATTCCCTGCTGAGCCACATATTGATCGGAGCGTCGTCACCCCCAGTTTATCGAGCAGACAAACACAGCGACAGAAACGTTTAGACGCCTCGACTTCCCCCGTCTTTCCGGGGTCACAGCCGACGCCTGCCAGGTAGCTAACGCTAATCGCTCCAGACGGGAGGACACGCCAATCAAATTGACCTTTTTACAAGGAGACGCTGCGACTGTGAAGGATGTGCAGCTAATAAGAGGCGAGAGGATCCAACAAATCCTTCCTTCGCAGTCGGTTTGAATCCAAAGACTGATGAGTTTCAAAGTATTTCTGGACTTACATGAAAGAAGTGCAGATTTATTGAGGTCAAAAATTGCTAATACTAGTGAAGCACAAAACAAATGTATTCGATATAATCAGATAAAGATCAATTCGATACATTTAGATACACGTAATAATCTAAACACCAACTTGAATATATATATATAATATATATTCAGTTACTGTTTTGTTATTTAATGCTATCGTCCTCTTCTGTGTGCTTTTTGGTTTTTCTCTATTCCTTCTGTGCTACTGGAAAACAGAAATTTCCCTGAGAGTGTCATCTCAAAGGGATCAATAAAGTGCAGTCTAAGTCTAAGTCTAAGTCTTGAAACAAACCTTGCAAATATTTGCAAATTACTTGTCGAAAAAAACCCAAAGAAAAAGATAAAGTTATTTTTATTCTAACCAATCTCTATTGATAATAAAATATGATTTGAAAGCCACAAAAAGTAAATTATTGAAAATATTGAAAATAATTAATTGAGTAAGTAATTTGAAAAAAAATATACATGGTGCTTTTGACCATTGATACAGTAAATAGAAAAAGAAAAATCAATAAATATCGGTGTATCAACTTCACATCCTTAGCTAATAGTCAACATAGAGTTTTTGTGTTTCTTACAATGCAGATGTAAATATAGGTTTTTGAAAAATATCAGAACCAGAGGTTGCAGACCTCCCCCAAGCAGCTCATTTCTAGAAGTTTTGAAATTTCCTACCAGGAATTTTGTATACCTCTGCCAAGGAGGTAATGTGACTCTTACACATTAAAAAGAGGCTTAAACTATCGCCAGAAAGTTGCTTAAAGAATAAAGATTTGTGTCTGAAAATTCTAAAAAAGGTCATAAAAGTTCATGAACGTTTTCAGAATAGTAATTATTATAATAAAGATCCTTAAATACTCACACGTACTTACCAACCAAAAACATTTAACATTTTATTTTTAGTTTATTTACTGTATATGCACAGGGTAATCAAATATAAAATACACTTTTTAGCTAGTAAATAAGAATACTAGCTGTACTCATTCTTAAGTGTAATTGAACACTGAAAATTTCAACAACAAAAAATGTATTATATATTTATTTACTGTTTACATTATTTGTTATGTTTTATTAAAACAAAAAAAAAAGTACTATCAGTTAAATGCACATTTTTCAACTCATTGTTTTTCACTTCACCATGAGATCATGTCCAGTAGAGCTCAGTGGACATTGAACAAACCCTTGTCAACCAACATGGCCGCCCTCCAGCCTCCTCCAGTCTCTCCAGGACTTTGTTGCCTCCGTCCAATCCATCATCACTAACCAGGCCACATGGACGTTTATTTTTAGAACGCGGCTCAAAAAAGTGTTGTTTTTTTTTCCGTCTGATTCAACATGAGACGACTTTTCTATCTGAGCCACAGATTCGTCTCATGTCTGTTGTGAGAAACAGTTTCGCTGCTGAAAAAAAAGTTAGTTTTTAAACTTTCAGAGCCAAAAAAATGAACAATGGTTTTCCATCAACACGACGACTTCCATCCGTCTCACACACTCTTGTCGTTCCTGGACGTTCTTCTTCTTCTTCATCATCGTCGCGTCCCTCGAAGGTTTCCAGCGTCTCTGACTGTCCTCGGGCCACGATGGCTGCTCCTGCACTTATTTTTAGCCACTTTCTTCTCACGACAAAAAGGCTTTTACCAGATAAAGCGCAGAAGAAATAAGCGATAGAATGTTGCTGTATTGATGCGTTCGGCTCGTCCCTCCTTCTATTCTCAGACTTTTCATCCATCTTTGCTCAAAATCAGAACCTTTCACTCACTCTTTACTAAATAAACTACTACTACTACTCAACGAAATCAGGTGAGAGTAAATACAAACAGAATAAATAAAGATTCGATTAAAAAGATCAGTTAATACAATCACAAAAGTCTAAACAAACAATATCTCTTTAAGACCTTAAACGCTGACATCGGGGAAGTGTAGAAAGAAAAGGAGAAGAGCAGGGAGTAGCTAGTGCTAGTTAGCTGTTGTTAGCTAATAGTACATTTTTTGATAATCTGTATTTTCATATATCAAGTGAAGTTTCGTGTTATTTTCTTGCCAGTATTGAACAGAATAATAATAGAGAATTTTGTTGGCTAAAAGCAATAGCTAGTGCTAGTTAGCTTGTCAGCTAATAGCAAGTTTGATCTATATTTTCCAAGTGAAGTTTTACGTTCTTTTTTGCCAGTTTTGAACGGAATAATAATAATTAATTGTTGTCTAACGGCAATAGCTAGTGCTAGTTAGCCGTTATTTGCTTGTTAGCTAATAGCAAGTTTGTGATAGTCTGTATTTTCTGAGTGAACTTTTATATTCTTTTGCCAATTTTAAACAGAATAATAAGGAATTTTGTTGGCTAACAGCAAAAGCTAATGCTAGCTAGCTGTTGTTAGCTCATTAGCTAATAGTACATTTGTGATAATCTGTATTTTCATATATCAAGTGAAGTTTTGTGTTATTTTTTTGCCAGTTTTGAACAGAATAATAATAAAGAATTTTGTTGGCTAAAAGCAATAGCTAGTGCTAGTTAGCTTGTCAGCTAATAGCAAGTTTGTGATGATCTATATTTTCCAAGTAAAGTTTTACGTTCTTTTTTGCCAGTTTTGAACGGAATAATAATAATTAATTGTTGTCTAACGGCAATAGCTAGTGCTAGTTAGCCGTTGTTTGCTTGTTAGCTAATAGCAAGTTTGTGATAGTCTGTATTTTCTGAGTGAAATTGTATATTCTTTTGCCAATTTTATACAGAATAATAAGGAATGTTGTTGGCTAACAGTAAAAGTTAATGCTAGTTAGCTGTTGTTAGCTCATTAGCTAATAGTACATTTGTGATCATTTGTATTTTCCAAGCAAAGTTTAAGTTGTTTTTTTGCCAGTTTTGAACAGAATAATAATACTGAATTTGTTGAATGACGGCAATTGCTAGTGTTAGTTAGCTTGTTAGCTAATAGTACTTTTGTGATAATCTGTATTTTCTAATTAAAGCTTCATGTTCTTTTTTTTGTCGGTTTTAAACAGAATAATAAACAATTTTGTTGGCTAACCACAAAAGCCATTTTTGACATTTTTTTTGAACAGAATTATAAAATAAACACAATACAAAATAACAACAACATAAGGTAAATACAATTAAATAAATACAATACAAAAATAAATATATTAAGAAACAAACATGTTAGATTAAACATATAGTACACATCATAAAAGAAATATGATTATATGTACAATAATTATATAAAATAACGATAAAAGACACAATAATGGTTCAAATAAACAACAAATAAGTGCAGAGACAGGGATATAAAATAAGATATTACTTTATTCTTTGCACTTTAGGGAAATTTTAATTTATTATTATTTTCAAAATATATTTTAAAAAAAAATACACATTAAATATAAAAAATAATAAATAAAATACAAAGTAAAGAACAAATAAATATTACACCAGAGTGTTGTATACAATTAAAAAAATTCCAAAGTTAACTTTTATGTCAATTTTTTTTTTTTTTTTAAAAAAGGTCTTTATTTAGACATTTAGTAAATTAACGACTCAAAGAAAAATCTACGAAAAGCAACAAGCGAACAAGAATCTCGACCCATGAAAGCAAAAGGTCAGACTTGTTTCCCTTAAACCCGTCGTCGTGGGTCTGCAGCCCCCCTGAGGGGTAGGAGGGACGGATGGAGGGAGGGTGGAGGTTCTTCTCCAGACCATCGGGCGGCGTTTGCTCGGCTCATGGATCACTGCCAGTCAGCGTAAAGTGGAGAAGACACCACGTCCTCCAGGAACAGGCGGCTTGTCAGCGCCGACCGGAGCGTCCGACCACGAGCGCCCATCAAATCCAGCTCGACAGTCTGCTGCTGAAAACACTTAAGAATAATCTGCATTTTCAGGATCTATCCTGGACCAGACCTGGAGTCTGTGTGGAACCTCGAAGACCTTTCAGCATCCTGGTCAGTCCCACTACAAGTAAGAAAGTACAGGTTATTTGTATAGACCTTTCTAGACCAGGGTCACAAACGGTTTAACAATCAAAAACAATACACAGTTAAAATGTATACTTAAAAAAAATCAAGACACATAAGACAAACACAAGAGTTCCAGAAAATCAGGAAAGAGCACAGATACGAATATTTGTAGATGTTTCTTGAAGGAGTCAGTAGATCATCAAACACAGATGTTTCTTGAAGGAGTCAGTAGATCATCAAACACAGATGTTTCTTGAAGGAGTCAGTAGATCATCAAACACAGAGATCGTTCCAAAGCTTAGGAGCAACAGCCTGGAAGGATTTCTCTCCTCTGGTCCTGAACCGTGTTCAGGAACCATCAGTAGATTCTGATCCACAGACCTCAGAGCCCGAGCTGGGGTGTAAGTCTGGATCAGATCAAAAGAGCAGTAGAGCTGGATGTCATCCGCAAAAATGTGGTAAAAAAACATCAGGAAATCTCTGAATGACTTTTCTCAGGGGAATCAAGCACAGCAAAAATAATAAAGGACCCAGAACAGAACCTTGAGGGACTCCACACAACAGATCCGCTGATTCAGACCTCATTTGATTGCTAGATACACTGAAACTGCGGTTCAAGTCGGTGAATATGAGGAAAATACACAGTTAATAATCATAACTGTCGCTAAACATTAATAAACATGGATTTTGAGTGGCTTGTGTCGTGTGTTTGTAGCATCTTTTATTCATGTGTGCGTCGGCCTCGGGCTCGGCGTGGGTTCAATTCCTCTCCCGCTCACTAATGAGGGGTTCAAACGTGGCAGCAGCTTGAAGCTTTTTTCCTTATTTCATTATTCATCTGTTTGTCTTATTAGCAAAACTGCTGCACACGCCACTTATTGAGGAAGAGACGCCGACCGTCCAGCTGGAGATGATTCAAGACTCGCAGCAGATGAGGATTTATCCAGATGTTTGTCCTTAAAACTGTCCTGCAGTCAACGGATCCTGATGGAAGTTTATACGTCATTTCATTGAATTAAAAGATCAATCCTGTTCATTGTAATCAGAAAGTATCAGATAATACAAAAATAAGGCAAGATTTAGCTCATTATTGAGTGAATAAAGTTTCATACATTAAAACCAAAACAGTTAAATTGAATAATATCATTAAGTATAAAATCCAGGGCTAAGCAACGATTACAGTTTTTAATCCAGTTAATCGCATTATTTCCCCCCCCCCGATTAATCGCGATTAATCACATTGTAAATGTTATATACACAATAAAAAAACAAAAACTTTTAATTCACTTTTATGTCAATGTTTTTTCGTTCTTGAGAAACAAACAAAAATATAAATATTGAATTATATAATTTCATTTAAAAATTGTATAGTATAAAGTATTATTACAAAATATTTTACATTCCAAATCTACAAATCATTTTTTTTTGTTTATACATTTTAAAACTATTAACATATGAGAAGAAAGAGAAAAAAGAAATTGAATAATGTAATTAAGTATAAAAACTAGGGCTGGGATGAGTTGGGGTTTTTAATCCAGTTAATCGCATTATTTCCCCCCGATTAATCGCGATTAATCACATTGTAAATGTCATATACAATAAAAAAAAAATCCAAAATTCACTTTTATGTCAATGTTTTTCTCGTTCTTGTGAAACCAACAAAAATATAAATATTGAATTATATAATTTTATTTAAAAATGAATTATTTTTACAAAATGTTTTGCATTCCAAATCTACTAATCCTTTTTTTTGTTTATACATTTTAAAACTATTAAAACATTTGAAGAAAAAAAAGAAAGTGAAATTGAATAATGTAATTAAGTATAAAAAATAGGGCTGGGGATGAGTTGGGGTTTTTAATCCAATTAATCGCATTATTTACCTGGTTAATCGCGATTAATCACATTGTAAATGCAAAATACAATAAAAAATTCAAAAGAAAAGCAAAGTTCACTTTTAATGATCTTCTCGTTCATGAGAAAGAAACAAAAATAGAAATATTTAATTATATAATTAATTTCACTTAAATTTTTACTAAAAAGACTGTTAATCCTTTTTTTGTTCATACATTTAAAAAATATTAAACTATTGGAAAAAAAATTATGTATAAATACTAGGGCAACGATTACAATATTTAATCCAGTTAATCGCAATATTTCCCCAGTTAATCACGATTAAAGACATTGTTAATGTAAAATACAATTTAAAAAAATTCAAAAGCAAAGTGCACTTTTATGTCAATGATTTTCTTTTTGTTCTCGAGAAGGAAACAAACAAAAATATAAATATTGAATTATGTGATTACATTTCACAATATTGTAAAAGTATTCCAAGTGTTATTATTTTATTTTTATGCATTTAAAAAAAAATTAAACTATTATTAAAAAAGTAAATTTAATCACCAATTGTTTTAACTTAATTAAGTATAAAAACTAGCGCTTTGTGACCCTGGTCTGGAAAAGCGCTATACAAATAAAAATGACTTACTTACAATTACAATTTTTAATCCAGTTAATCGCATTATTTCCCCTGATTAATCACAATTTATCGCATTCTTTATGAAAAATCCAAAAGGAGTGTAAAGTAGTGATGGTGTGATGACGCTTCATGAAACAGTGTCATTATTTTCAGAGTCCACTAGATGGCGTATTTGCACTATTTTCCTTTGTTTTAAACTACTGTCCTAATGAAACGTCAGTTTGAGTGTATTTTAAAATAATTTCTAAACTGATGGCGCCACCTACTGACCCTTAAACAACATGACACAGTTTCATAACTTTTTCTTAGTTACACCATATGAACTGAAGTCTCATAATATTTGTTGTGAAAACACTTTAAACATCAGTAACACATATTCAGTGACAGTGAAATGACTCTAAGTGACATAAATTAACAACGTTTTGCCGACAAGTCACTTTCAGAGGACAATAAAAAGGCTGTTCAAAGTAACTTCATCATCATGAGATATTGAATTACCTAAAAACAGTCACACAAATCAACGCCAAAAATGAACAAACGATCAACACAGATGATTATTAAAGATCATATTTCTGTCTCCGATTTAAGTCAAGAAGAAAACATCGAGAAGTAAACGTTAGATATTTGTGAACAACATGCATTAAAGCACAATAAAACAAATGTCAGCTTTAGTTTCATGCTTTAATGAAATGATTTAAAAATACTATGTTCATGTTTCTAAGCAGGAAAATCACAATTTTGTACAAAATAAATTTCTAAATATATTCGTTTAAATATGTTTTATTGTTTAATCATTATCGAGAAGAGAAAGTGAATCAGCCTGGTTTGTCTTAATATGAAAGATATTTGATCTTCAACATCATCCGGGCGAGATAAGCAGCATCACGTTGACTGACAATTTACTACAATTGATCTGAAAAAAAAAAGTATAAACACGTAGGAAACATAGTCAACCATTTTTAGTAGTAGTGTTGCACTGACATCTAGTGGTACATTTATGTTACTGCGTGTCTTGGAACCGTTTATGAAATTGCTCTTTATTGTTTTTATTTTATTGTTCTTGTCCGTTAGATCAGTTAATCTTTGGAATTAATTTCAATTCGAACATTATTAAAAAAGAGGTTCAAAGGGAGAAGAAAAACTATTATTTCTTATTTACTTTTTCATACAATTCACTGAACAAAATTCTTACTTAAAAAATAATAAAGACTTGAAATAAATAGACTTATAGGATGGTAGGATTGTAGTATTTAGAAGTAGATGAGGTAACAATAACATCATCAACAACAATAGAAAAATAAATAACAATGGAATTAAAATATTTACTATAGCTCATAAATTCTCACAAAAGAAAAAAGTATGTTTAATGTAATTTCTCTTTAATTAATAAAAGTCACTTTAAAATGTATTTTATTCTTTTTTTTGGATTCCTTTTCATGACCTTTCCCATCAGCAACACACTGAACTTTGAACCATGTTGATCACTGTTGACTCCTATCATCTCATGTCTTTAATCACCATTTTCTGACTTTAGTTGTATTTTTCATCTCTTGTTCTTCAGACTTCTCCACACGAGTTGCTGGTCTGGTATTTTCCAGTGACTTTATAAACCCACTATCTTTATCTCTATGTATTCAACAGTGTAGTATCGATGAAGCTTCATGAAACAGTGTTTATTGTCCGTGTGCATGTTAATAAATATGATGCTAAAAAAATAAAGATTACAGAGCAGAGACTGCCATCTAGTGGTGATGTGTCGATGAAGCTTCATGAAACAGTGTCATGTTTTTTAGAGGTCAGTAGATGGCGCCATCAGTTTAAAAATGATGTGATGTTCCATCAACAGTTGTTCAAAACAAGGTAAACTAGTGCAGAGACGTCATCTAGTGGACTCTGAAAATAATGACACTGTTTCATGAAGCTTCATTCACTACATGAAACAACATATATTGTCCGAGAGCATGTCTATAAATATGATAAAAAATATAAATGATCAAAGATCAAAATTTCAGAGCAGAGAGTGCCATCTAGTGGTGATGTGTTGATGAAGCTTCATGAAACAGTGTCATGTTTTTTAGAGGTCAGTAGATGGCGCCATCATTTTAAAAATGAAGTGATGTTCCATCAACAGTTGTTCAAAACAAGGGAAACTAGTGCAGAGATGTCATCTAGTGGACTCTGAAAATAATGACACTGTTTCATGAAGCTTCATTCACTACATGAAACAACATATATTGTCTGAGAGCATGTCTATAAATATGATAAAAAATATAGATGATCAAAGATCAAAATTTCAGAGCAGAGAGTGCCATCTAGTGGTGATGTGTTGATGAAGCTTCATGAAACAGTATCACTCTCCGCTTCATAATGTATTGCTTTGACAATCTAGTCTTTTCAAATGTTACATCCTTTTTAAACTGAGGGCGCCACCTACTGAGGGGAAGGACTTCACGAAGCTTCATCAGTCCATCGAAAGCATCGCGAGGTTTCATGAAGCCTCAGTTCAAGTCAGTGAACAGCTGAAGTCATTTTGAAAAGAGTGACGGATTCATAATGAACCACAGCTCAGAGGTTTCATCAAAGATTGTCTTCCTGCCGTCAGGAAGGAGCGTAATCCTCCCGTTTTCTACCTCAAGTCGTGTCCTTCAAGGAGATCCCAGCGAGATTAAAGTCTCATCTGTTCTTTCAACTCGAGATCTGTGATCTGAACAGCGTTTGGCTTCTCAATCGATTCACTGTTGACTCCGTGATTCACTTGATTTTCTCTTCTCGAGCTCGGATTAACTCTGTTGTTACGTGGAGGAGAAACTAAAACGTTGAGAATCAACATTTTCTACGTCTTAAACTGTCGTGAGTTTGGTTTTTACTTCCAATACAATGTCGGCTTTTTATTCTATGAAAAATACAAACTTTTCTTTTCCTTATGTTGGTAAAATAATTGCCAGAAAAAAGCTTTCTGGAGAAAGAAACAAACAGAAATATAAATATTAAATAAAAACATTTCACAATATTAAAGTCTAATCTATTTGACTATCAATAGCGGAACAAATCTTCCATCTGTGTCTCTGGATGAAAATATGAAGCAACAATGTGTTTTTCTTACCGTCCATCAGTTTATTGCACATAAAAACGTATCGCTGAAAGCGAAGTATTGACGACTGCGGAGAAAATAAAGTCGAACTAAAAGACATAAAAGCTTCGTGGAGTCTATCAATCCTCAAATGGGCAGTTCAGCAAATATTCAAACATTAACTCAGAGTGAGCACAGTGAAGGAAGAATTGGGAGATAAAAGTGCGAGAGACTGAAAGGACTGCGAGTCGGCGGCGAGAATACATTTTCCTGACCAGTGATGCGGGCGAAAGAGTCATAAAATTCTTTTGAGCACAAAGCTCCGATATGTCTTGAATCCTGTTCAGTGTTAATGTGGCAGCTTTATACGGCACCGGCGCTCTTACTCAGCACTTTCAACTGGAGACGGGAAAATAAAATGATTGACGTTTGTCAGAAGGTGTGTGTGTGTGTGTGTGTGTGTGTGTGTGTGTGTGTGTGTGTGTGTGTGTGTGTGTGGTGGTTAAACAGAAAGTGCTTCTTAACGTCATCTCAAGGTCAAGGAGAAATTGTACGATGAACATAGATTTAGATTTATTGTCGTTTATTGATCTAATCTCTCTCTTTCAAGGTTAGGATATCTAAAAAAGTTATTTCCTTTGCTCTATGTTCTTTATATTTGCACTTTCAAATCCCATGCACTTTGTTCTTTATGTTTGCACTTTGACATCCCTTGCACTTTATTTGTTATAACCCGATTCGCCTTCTGTCATACCATTGAATGGGCGCAAATCCTCATATTATCATCCATTCATATGGGCCAGTAGGGCCCTATTCTACCTACTAGCATGTAGAATAGGCTGTTATCAGCTATTCATCTGGTTGACCCAATGTTATTAATGCCCAGTAGAGGAGCCCACACTCCCCCGCCCCCCCTTTTTTTATTTAGCTAGAATATTAATACCTGAACCACAGACGGGGCCGACACCCGTAAATAAACGTCTTGCATCCTCAAATAAACTATTCATTATCACACAGAGACAAATTAAATGAATAAAAAAATATATTGTCTCGAGCGGGTTGCGATCCCTGGGGGCAAAAAAAACCCATGGCCGATGCGCTATCCACTGAGCTAAACCCTAACCCTAACACTAACCCCAACCCTAGGGTCTTTAACCCTAACCCTAACCCTAACCCGTTACTAACCCTAACCCTAACCCTACCCGGTACTTCCGTATCCTTTCGTGTTTTTCCGTATCTTTCCGGTTTGCGTCCAAGAAAGATAAAGTTATCTGTCTTTAAACGGAATAAATAAAACGTTAGGTGTATATTTGCACTTTGTCATACCTTGCACTTTTTTCTTTTTATTTGCACTTTTTCATCCCTTGAATTTTGTTATCTCTTCCACTTGACCCTGGTCTGGAAAAGCGCTATATAAATACAAATTACTTACCTAGTCATCCCTTGCACTTTGTTAGTTATATTTGAACTTTGTTCTTCATACAGTATTTACACTTTGTCACCCCTTAGTGAATCCATCCAAATTAAGTAGCAAACAAAGAGACTTTACTTTTGACCTAAAGTTAAGCGATTAATTTGTAAAAATATAAACAGAAAATGAAAGATAAAATAGTATTAAGTTGAATCATAAGTTAAACATATCTTATTAGTATTTAAAAAGGCGATATCATTTTAAACCCATCATGAAACCACATTAAAAACTGAATTTAAAATTAAATTGTGGAATCCTATCGCACTCATATTATTCGAGATTTTTTTTTTTTGTGCCATTAAATCGAGAATGTTCCCCCGTTCTCGACTTTATTGTGATACCAAGATGAACCTCTAGGTGGCAGAAAAGCCCAACCTAACTCCCTGCAAGACGTCTCGTCATATGATGCGTTTGAGTGCAGCTTCTTGTAGTTAAAAAGTAAGAACCAAAGCATCAAAATTGAGGATTTATTTTTATTTTAAACTGTTTTCTTTTGGGAAGAAACGCTAATGAACTGATTAAGCAACAGGAGGAGTCTATGACAAAGATGTGTATTTTATTTTATTTTTTTACATTTACAAAAACTAGAATTATCTTTTCAGTGTTCTTGTTATAATTATTTAAAAAAAAGAAAGTATCTTTTAAAGACGCTGTTCATGCTCCTGCTGCTCAGTTCTGCTCATCCAAAGACCATTGATCATGTGACTAATAAACAAGATCAAACTCACCAACTCGATGATTAAAAACAGGTGAGGCGCTTGATTGACAGCTCCACTGAAAAACATGAAAACATTTATATAATCCACAAACACATCACCACCGTTTCAAAGAAGTAATTTAAAGTTTTGAGAAGCCAAACGTTTGTGTATTTTACTATTTTTTTTGGCACAATATGAAAAAGAAAACATTAGTAATGAGTTCATGAAGCATCACCACTAGATGTCCCTCTGATCTATAATCCATTTCAGTTCAATTAAACTTTATTGACAGCTTCAAATCAACCAGATATGAGCGACAGGTTGAGAAAAAAACTGTAAAAAAAAAAACGTTTAAGAGGCAAAAACCTGAAGCAGAACCAGACTAAGTGGGAATGGCCTCCTGCTGTAAGGAAGAAGAAAACTTTAAAACAAGGGCGCCACCTTCTGTTGAAGATATGAAACTGCTTAATGAAAGTTAACAAGAGATAAATTAGCAAAACTTGATTACATTCAAGAACTTCCTCAAAACCTTGTGTTTCTAATTATATGTTATCTTGAAAGATGAATTCAAGATGGTCGACGTCAGGGAACCAAAGTCACCGAACCAAAGTCACCGAACCCAAGTTCCAGTTGTAGCTGAAGAACATTGTCACTCAACAACATGAGATTAAGTCACACAACTTATTAAACATGTTCAAGAATAAAACGACAAAACTAAAGCAAATAAAACAACGAGTCACCAGGAGAGAACTTACAAATGTAAAACTAAGGGGATCTAAAACATACACTGAAGAATAAAGAACTGACAAAAGGATTGAAAACTAAAGTAAACCAATAAATAATACAACTAAATATTACGTAGCTGTCAACACACGCGTACGTAATAAAGAAAGACTCAAGACCGCGCTCAACTTCTACATCATTGGACGATGGTCGATCAATGCGGGAACTGAGAGGCTTATGATCAGGTGGCAGATGATTGACAGTTTCGTTCCAGCTGTGTGTCTTTATCTGTCAAACAAAAGCGAGAAAAGGAATGGAAGAAAATAAAAGAACAAACATTATTAACGGCCAAAAGAATTGATCAATAAAAAAAAAAGTTAGATGCTGGTCTGTGACTGTCAGGTGCCACTAGGGGGCACTCTCTGCTCTCAACCAGCATATGAACTTCAGATGATGTAAAGAGCGCCACCTATGCCAACACTTGTTCATGAAACCTCATGACACTTCTTAGACCCTCCATGGCAGGGGTGGGCAATGATAATTCTTCAAGGGCCACATTAAAATTCCGAGAATGTTGTTAGGGACCGTCAAGCAAGAATAAAGACGATAAAATCCCTAAAAAAAAGAAGACATTCGTCATTAAGCCGTAATATTTATTATTCTTGTATATATGAGTTTCTTTCAACACATTTCTTCAACTAACTTTAAATAAATATTTTGAGGGATTAATATATACAATTACATATTAAATGGAGGGAAAAGGTAAATAAGTGTTATGAGACAAAAGTAAATGAATAATAAATACAAAACAAACTTTTTAATGCATCAGAACCATTTATACATTATCATACTTTGACATTACGAGGGCCGCATAAATACAGTGAAAGTGCCTAACGTGGCCCCTTGGTAACTCTGGCTCTCGAAGTAATTGAAAGAATCCAAGTTCCCACCAATAGATTAAAAACAAACAAGTTTCTTTTTTTAGCCAAGAATATGTAGACGAAGCTCTTGCGAAGCCAAGAATAAGTTGACGATTCATCTTATTTACCCTGATTTCTACTTCAGGCTCACGTCCTACGTCACCGGGAAGCTTTTGTTTTTCAGACGCAGCGTCACTCACACAGGAAAAGCACCATAAACCGGCCACACATTACATGGCAGGTGTAAAGAGGAAGAAACATTTGAAGGCGCTATAAACTTGAAAGGCCTTTCGTCTTCGGTGAGACGAGTTAACTAGGTGAGGGGGCTTCTGTGATGGGGGGGTGTAGGGGGCGGAGGTGCAGGAAGCACTAAGGGGTGAAGTGGGGGTTATAGGAAAATGTATTGGTCTAGTTGGAAAAACAGGTTCCAAAAAAAAAAAAAAGTAGGAAAATTTAGGGGTGAGGGGAACTGGAGCTGTGGCCTGTGGATGAACTCATCGGGGACTTTGCTTGTTGGGGTCATTCCAAGTTCAGGTCTTTCCCTCGCTGACTCCGCGAGAGCGGAGGAGCTGTCCATGGCTGAAGGGGCCTGCTCTTGACGGCCTCCAGCCCCTGCTGCAAGCCCCCCAGGGGCCCTGTAACACAAGCCCGTTTCCAGCAGGAGTTCTGTTGGGCGTGTAAAGAACCGGGGCATGTCCTAGGTAAACGGAGGTCACCGTGGGGCTGGAAGGGGTGAGCGAAGGCACCTATAGCAATAAATACATCCCTGACACTCGGATGAAGATTTGTTTTTTCGAGATCTCGTCCTGCTGTTTATTCCTTACGACTCGTGTTACGACTCTCTCCGGCCCCGACTCCGGTAACGTAAGAGCACTTCTGCCTTCACAGATACCATAAAGACTGTGGTCGATTCTGCGCCTATGGAACATTCTAAAAAAAAACAGTACTATATCAATATGACAATTTAGATCCACTTTTTTAAGCAACTGAACGACTGCAGTAAATGCTCAACATCACTCAAGTTCGCCTCAATGTACAGAACTTTCTGTGCGAAGCAATCGTTGTTATTTTAGTTGTTCAGATACGCCAAGATTTGAGGTCCAGTTTTAACCCCAGATCAATTCAGTAACGTATTCTCTGCAGCAACCTTGGCCTCCTAACTGCTGTTAGGGTTCACCGTCAACCCAAGCCAGGATACCCTGGTCTGCGTGTCCAGAATGTCTTCGGTATCTAAAGAGGACCAAGTAACCAGGAGGCAGCAATTCAGGATAAACTTGCGTAGTTTAGAAGTATAACAGTGGGAATTAAAGACAAGAGGAGAAACTAGTTTTTGTCCATTTACTGTGACTTCAGAACACTTGAAAGAAACCACTTGAGCTCTGCACTCACCGAAAGCCAGAACTTGTGAGCCCCGAGGATGTGAGATGTTTCTTGTAGCTTCAGGGCTTTTCCCAAACCCTTTCACTGGCAAAGCGAGTAACACTTTACTTGTGGGCATTTTCCACCGGCTTGTTTAAGCCCCACTAGACCAGACCTGGTTTGTTTTGCTTTTCCACAAGCAAGGTACGTCGAGGTAGATGTTATTATTGGCACATGATCTGCTTTAGTTCCAAGAGACCAGTTCCAAGTCCAGACCTTCTCGTATCCAGTACAAGTCCACCATTCGCTGTGTTATTATGGCCCCGCCCACTGCGAGACGGTAGCAGGGTTAGCAGAAACCCAACAGAACAGAGTAGGGAAGTCGAATCAAAAAGGATGTTAGAACTATTTGGTGGAAAAGCGCAATCAGAAGCCGTTAGTCGACTGTTGTTTTAAAAAAAGGAATGAAACGTACTTTTAAATCATAATATTAACTAATGAAATCACTGCCCAGGGCAAGGAGTCACAGAGGTTATGGTCACGCCAGCGATGCTTTTTATTTTGGTTTGTTTTTATTTTTTGCACATGATAACTCAAAAAGTTGTCGACTGGTACATACAGGCTTCGATAGTGATTCCTTCTGGTGGAGTTCTTTAGTTCCATCTGGATTTAACCCTTGTGTTATCTCAGGGTCAAGTTGACCCCAAAACAAATGTGTTTTAGGTATCCCTTGTGTAGTTTTTCTGGCCATTAAGGTCGTTCACTTTGACCCAGAGGCAACACAAGGGATACCACAAACACATTTCCCGGCCTTCGGGTCAACTTGACCCTGAGATAACACAATGGTTAAGATGGTTTGAGGGTTTTCTTTCGCCGGTATGACCATGCAGGAGCACAAGTGCGACTAGTGGCATCGCATGAGTTCAAGTCCCAGCTCAGGTACCCTAGGTGCCAACACAAACTTTTAAGATATTTTATTGTACGTCATCGTTTAAAATGAAGTCATTGGCTCAGGGATGTGTTTAGTTTACTACTCGTCTAGTAACCTAAGATGTGATGAGGGCTAACAGGGCTCCACCAACCCGCCGTGTATCTCCTCAATAAATCAATCCTGCAAAGTTTCAATTTGAATTCATTTTGTAAATATGCAGTTAGATTGTCAACGAGTTGTTAACGTGAGAATGTTGAATGTGGTTATCAAGTTCAACATTGTTTCAGCAGCTGCTTTAAAACAAAGACCCACGATTTCCCGCCAGAAACATATACTTGAGTTGAAGTCAAAGTGGCTGCTAAATTTGGATTCCCACATTTCCTACCCCCTTCACCCTCGCTCGGAGCCCGTCTTGACTTTAGAAACGAGTGAACTCCAAGTGACACAAGTGCCAGGTGGATGCGCTTGTGGTGCATACGGAGGATTCCGAAGGAGACGAATGAGACTATCTATCATTCGACACTCACAGACCAAACAGCGAGTCAGAGGTGGCCAACTAATCAGGCAGTTTGCAAAGGCAGCCCAGCATGGGTCCTTTGAGTGGATAAGTGGTCCCTCCCATAATGTCAGGAGTAAGCCGGTACCAGGGGTTAGCGAAAGGTTGGCAGGGAGTTAATGAGATGACTGGTGGGGCGATCGGTAATGAGAGGTTTGGAGACATCTAACATGCCATAAGACACGCTTTTATAGCTTCTAAATGACTCGCAAGATTTATGGAGTCTATCACAGGAATTCACATTGGACTTCCTGTCCCGGCGCTTAGTTGTACTTTCGGTGACACTTCGTCTCCGATTTAATTTCAACGGCTTCTTTTCAACACCTGCAAAAAAAAGATTAGGCTTTTAAAAATACGTGCCTGAGTATAAACAAACCCATGACAATTTGTCTTCTGTGCTCCGTGTTGTGAATTTGACAGCGATAAAAACGGGGTTGTGATACACCATGAGAAATTAAAGATTTAGTTGAATTTCTACAAGATTTGAATTCATTAAACTCATGCAGCCAGACTTCTTTCTAGTGATTAGAGTGATTAAATCCAGGGAAAATAAAATAAAAAGCAAGTATATAAAGTTAGCCGTTTTATAGGGGTTGAATTCCAGACATTAGGAATCCAACATACAATGTGTTTTTTGAAATAAATAAATCTTTCTTTAAGGGCATTAGCTATTGGTATTTCTAGTCACAACTTTTGGTCCAACCTTTGCATTATTTTGAAAGATAAAAAGAGTCACTTGGTTTACCCTGATATTAAGTGCAATTGGCTCTTCTTCAGGTGCTAAAGTGATGGAATTTTTATATTCATATTGAACATAGTTTAAGTAAAAGCAAGTAGTATATGTCAAAACAGAGCAATAATGGTATCACTTTAGCACATAAACAAAAGCCATTTGTAAACTATTTTTCTCAAACATCTGGACGAAAGGTTAGACGAAAATGTCTATATTCATTAGATTGAGAATATTTTTGATTTAAATCCAAATTATAAAAACCTAGACATGATCTTGTAAACTATCTTGTTAGTACGGTAATACATGAGTCCATCTAAGGAATCATCTGGTGGCCTCGAGCGTCATTCTACGATAACATTTTTCGGCACATACAGCACATTGTAGTATTTGTCCTTGAGGATTCAAAAGTAAAAGATATGCAGATTAAAGATCCAGGGATACGGGTTTAACACTTGCTTCTTTAATTCAATAGTCTATTGATCGAGAAATGAATTAACTCGATACGTTTAGCTAACTTGCTAACAAGTGATCGCTGTGCTTTTCTTGATTGTATTTTTACAAAAAAACAATGGAAATGTCAATTGATTGATTCATGTTTGTTGTTATTTGTCATCTTGGTATAGTAATAGTAATAGTAATAGTAATTATAATAATACATCATATTTTACAAGATGATTCCAAAAATGTTGTCCCACTGAGAGTTAGAGTGGATATTTAAATTTTTAATTTATCAAGTAAGTAAGTAATGGTTATTGCGCCTTTATAGACCAGGGTTACAAAGCGCTTTAAGGATCAAAAAACAATACACAGTTAAAACTAAATACTATAAAAGGCCGAGACATATAAGACAAACACAAGGTCCCAGAAAATCAGGGAAAAGCCTGTACAAATAATTTTACTCCAAACCAAGGAGATCTAAATGAAGAGCCAGAAGTAAATGATCATCCATAATGTTATCAACCATGATAAAGAATCATGTTTAAAACAGGAGAGGACGTTGAAGTTTAAATTAAGTGATCCTGCTTCCACTGAAACCCAGCGGTGAGATGAACATAATCTTGTTGTGGCACTTCTCTGAGAAAGAACATCCTGTTATCCACAGCGAGAAACTCCCTCTGTGATCCTGATAAGGATGAAACTGCTGTCTGATATTCTCAAGACATTTCGTCTCCATTGACAGTTCAGCAGCACTTGTCCCTTCAAGACGCCAGCAGACAGTCTCTGTCTTGTTGACAAGAATGTGATAGAAATCCTGAGTTGAAGTGAAAGCAGGAGGGGTGCTGAAAAAAAAACACAGCATGAAGGGGGGAGAAGCTGCGAGGGAGGGTGGAGTGAAGGGTGAAGGAAGGAGCATGGGAGGGGGTGGGAGAGGTGGGAGGCGGTTGAGGGGGTGTAGCTGTGCGTGAGTAGAGGACCTCCCCGTGAACTGTGCAGTCGCGAGCCGGGTCATTGGGGCGAGTTTGTCAGAGCGTGCCTGAAACAGTACACCCAAGGGTTCAGCCAGAGTTCACACACTGAGATCCATGTCCGTCAGCCGCCGCTCGCCGGCCAGCATATACACGGCAACGAGAAAACAACCAGCCCCGCTCCGAGACAAACAAACACAGATGCACTTGCAAAAATCCACGCGAGCGTCCAGAATATCATCAATCTTGCCGGGTCGGGACTGGACATGAACTGGCACAGATGTGCAAACAGACTCGCGCTGTGTGTCTACAAGTGGGCTGACGTCTTGTTTTCATTCGAGTGCAAGCAAAGTTTATCTAGAGGAGACACTGGCTGTGTTCACACGTTGAAGTGACCCATTCTTGAGACTGTGTAAACACTCAAACTATCTTCCGGAATCCGAATTTGGTACAGAAAAGTTCATCCTCTCTTGGCCTCGACAAAGTTTGCATAATCGGGTCAACAATAAATCACAGTCGTTTAGAGGAGAAAAGTATTTGTTTTCACTTTCCGAGAGACTTTGTGGATCAACACAGCGTGTTGTTAATGATCGGTCTCTTTCGAGTGTACTTTGTGTCAGTCAGAAATGTGCAAAACCATGATTTTATCGTGGTGTATAACTGGTGTTGTACTCAAGACCACATCGAGACCAAGACATTATCGAGACTAGAGAGTATTGAGACCATTTGGAGGTCAAGAACGAGACAAGACCAAGACCCTTAAAGATAGCCTTGCCACCGCAACTTGCTCTCCAAATTGATACAATTCTGAATATATACTGCTCATAATGCTACCATCATAAGGATGTGTTGAAAACTGCGATTCAGATTTAAACTGGGCCGGTGGCTCCATCTTTTTTTCTTGGTCTGTCTCGACTGGTCTTGAACAGAGAAGGCAAGTCCACCTATTCCGAGACCATGACAATACGGAGTGTAAATGCACCCGAAGCCGAGACTGTAAAATGACCGATCTTGAGTACTTCAACAGTGTTGTAGTCGAGAACACGTCAACCGAGACCAAGACATTATCGAGACCGTAGAGTATTGAGACAGAGACCATAAAAGATCATAAAGTAAATATATATCTATTTCAAGTATGTAGAAAGATAGATATGACAAATGGCAACCTAAATAATAACCCTGTCACCCATCCAAACTGATTAGATTAGGAATATACATTGGTCATATCAGCTCCTATTAAAAGGATGACAAACATGAACAGAATTTCAAAGGCATCTGAAAGGAGTTGAATCACCAGACGAGGGAGGGTACATGGTATGTAAGTAAGTAATTATTTGTAAAGTGCCTTTCTCAGACCAGGGTCACAAAGCTCTTGAACAATCAAAACCAATACGCTGTTAAAATACATACTTAAAAAGGCCATGACAACATTGAGACAAAAATAAGAAAAAGCACAAATAAGAATATTTGTAGATGTTTCTTGAAGGAGTCAGTAGATCATCAAACACAGAGATGGTTCCAAAGCTTAGGAGCAACAGTCTGGAAGGATTTCTCTCCTCTGGTCCTGAAGTTCAGGAACCATCAGTAGATTCTGATCCACAGACCTCAGAGCCCGAGCTGGGGTGTAAGTCTGGATCAGATCACTGATGGAAGGTCTGACCATGAATAGATCTGAAAGTAAGAACCAGAATTTTAAAATTGATCCTGAAAGAAACTGGCAGACAATGCAGGTGGTCATCCTGATTGACACCTGGACGGCAGCTGCATCTTGTTTTCTTGGTTGGTCTCAACTGGTGTCAAACTGAAATTGTGAGTCCTCCCAGTCCGGGACCGCGAAAATACAGAGTGTAAATTCACCCGAGACCGAGCCTCTAAAAAGACCAGTCTCGAGTACTACACTAGTAAGTAAGTAAGTAAGTAAGTAATATTTATCTATATAGCGCTTTTCGAGACCAGGGTCACAAAGCGCTTAGACAATCAAAACAATACTCAAAAAAGTACATACTTTAAAGATCAAGATAATACTGAGAACAACACAGGAGTTCAAGGAAAAGCCTGAACAAATAGAAACGTCTTAAGGTGTTTCTTAAAGGAGTCAGTAGATCCATCAAGCGCAAAGAGAGAGGAAGATTGTTCCAAAGCTTAGGAGCAACAGCCTGAAAAGATTTCTCTCCTCTGGTCCTGAGCCGTGTGCGTGGAACCATAAGTAGATTCTGATCCACAGACCTCAGAGCCCGAGCTGGGGTGTAAGTCTGGATCAGATCACTGATGTAAGGAGGAGCCTGACCATGAATAGATCTGAAAGTAAGAACCAGAATTTTATAGTTGATCCTGAAAGAAACTGGAAGCCAGAGAAGAGTTTTAAGGATCGGAGAAATGTGAGTTCTTCTACTAGAGCGGCTCAGAATTCTCGCTGCAGAGTTCTGAATCAACTGCAGGCGAGACACATCCTTCTTGTTAAGACATGAAAACAAACTGTTACAATAGTCCAGACGAGAAGAAACAAACGCATGGATTACAAGCTCCAGATCATGTTCCGACAACATTTTCCTAAGTTTAGAGATTTTTCTCAGTTGAAGGAAACAGTTTCTGGTCAGTTTTCTGCAGTGTCGAACAAGATACATGTCTTTAGGACATTTAGTGTCAACTCAAGTCATGAATCTGATTCTGCATAAAGTAACGTTTCTGCTTCTGTGTCCTTGAGCGTCGAAATAATATCATATATTGTGTTTGTTCTAGTTGTTTTCATGCGAGTACCAACCAGAGGCTTCCATTCATTGTTGTCTGAATCCATCTCACAAAACCACACAAAAATAAATTGGGAATAAAAAACACATGTACGAGGCTCTGCACAAATGCAGAGAACGTGCAAGGCATTTCTAAAAAAAAAAAAGCCAGAATGAACCATCAACGGCAGCGGATGATACTCAACACAGATTTGCTCTAACTTCAGTCAGTGTAGCTTAAATAGACGCGGCCACTAAGCCAGAATCCCCTCTGTGTCACTGAGCTCTTTGTGGAAACGCTGTCTGCTTTATTCCCATTGAAGACTGGTTGGCCCATTGTCAAACCCAGAGCTTGACCTGGTGTTGAACTCAATTGTCAAACTTGCAGAGTAGTGCTGGACCCTGGTGGGGGAGGAGAGGGTTGCGGTTTCACTGACTGAGGCAAGTGTTTGTCATCTTTCGGTCCCGGGAAGAGTTCAGCCAAATACTTTCATACGTCTGAGCTGATGCGGCGAAAGGCTGTGAAAAGACTCATTTTCAGCCAATTCAGCTTTCATATAATTAATCGGGCGATGACGGCCCTGATGTACGTCTGCGTATTTCACCAGAAAGCCCTCGAGTCATGGGGTGACCGCCGAGGTCTTTCTCCCAAAAGCTCAATCTGGGGATAAGTCATCATTGTGTGTCGCACAAGGATTTGACAGACAGGCCCAGCTGTGGCAGTCAGGCGCCAGAGCACCACGCCTTCCAAGACTGAGGCAGACGAGGCCCAAAACCCAGAACAATCTACTCTTTGTGGATCTACTGGAAATCATCAACTGCATCCAAATGACCGTAAGCCGTAGATACAAGCCAGATGTTGGAATTCCTCGGCTCAGTTCAATCCCAGTCCAGCCTGGCTCATCTCAGCCCGGCAGCGGTGCAGTGGCAGTGATGTGGGCGGGTTCTGATATTTGAAACCCCCTCGAATCGGACCAGAGAATTCTTCTGGAGGTTGCAAATGCAGTCGTGTCTTTTAAGGGCAGCTGTGTTCATCATTACTGGGCCAATAATTCCCCCTTTCAACCAAATTACCCCCAGATGCCTCATCAATATTGGTTTTACTACATGGAACAACTTAAGAGAGTGTTATACCAGCCATTAAAACTGCCTCACTAAATCGCCGACTATCTGTCAGAGCTGGATGTTAAAATAAACCAAACTCCTTTTCTTCAAACATCACATGATCTGGATCTCCGGCCCACATGATAATGTCAAGTATGTTTTTACCTATCAGTGTTCTCGGCGAAGAACCAAGAAGGTCATTCGTCGTCTCGACGGACTAATGATAGAATGCTTGTATGACCATCCCTCCAGCGCCGTAGCACCCGCCGACCTTTCACCTCTGAGGTGTTGAGCAGGCAATTAGTCTTCTTTAGCTTCTGTGTGAAGTGCACAAATAAGAAAGTGGTGATTCCTCACTGTCCCGCATGGCCTTTTCCTCCGCCTTTGACAGGAGGAGTATTCGTCATGATCGCCTGCGGACCTAATAACTGGTGCGCTCAGTGAAGTACAGTCAACAATTTAAGTAGTACCAATTTTACAAAAAACGCCACGTTGAAAGCGGGGGCTTGGCCCACTTGATTCAGAACTCTGCAGTGAGAATTCTGACCCGCTCTAGTAGAAGAACTCACATTTCTCCGATCCTTAAAACTCTTCACTGACTGCCAGTTTCTTTCAGGATCAACTTTAAAATTCTGGTTCTTACTTTCAGATCTATTCATGGTAAGGCTCCTCCTTACATCCTTACTGTGGATCAGAATCTACTGATGGTTCCTGAACACGGTTCAGGACCAGAGGAGAGAAATCCTTCCAGACTGTTGCTCCTAAGCTTTGGAACGATCTTCTCTCTCTTTGCTCTTGATGGATCTACTGACTCCTTTAAGAAACATCTTAAGACGTTTTTATTTGTTCAGGCTTTTCCTTGATTTTCTGGAACTGTTGTCTTATCAGTTTTATCTTGACCTTTAAAGTATATATTTTATTGAATATTGTTTTGATTGTTTCAGCACTTTGTGACCCTGATCTGGAAAAGCGCTGTACAAATAAAAATTACTTACTTACTTACTTACTTACTTGGAACTAGAGCGGGGGCAGGTACTTAAAATAGTATCTGCCTCGACATACCATGATCGGGAGGAATTCTAGAAGTTGAGATAACAGGCAATAGACCAGAAGAAGAAATGGAAGTGGTAGATTTGAGTTATTTAGTTTCAAGTTATATTAAGAATGTTGGAGATGGGATTGAATTAAAAGAAGAAGGGGAAGAAAAAGAGACATAGAGATCAGTGGTTCAGGTAAATAACTTGCTCTGGCCTTCGACCAGTCACTGGTGCTGCACAACATTATGAGGATACCTTTTGTTCCAGCCCAGTAGACAGCCCACGTTTTAGTCCGGCCTTTCAAAACCAACAAAAAACATATATTTTTCAGAGTGGCAAAATTCTCCAAAAATTGCACTTCAGTTCCAGTATCTGCCCACATAAGATTCGAAGGTTCTGGTACTTAATGTAGATACTGCCACAGTCACACACACTAAAGATAGTCAGGCCAGGGGCTGCCAGGCTTGTACTGTATTTTAAAGTTTAATGCTGACTTGGTTTGACATCCACTAGTGTACTTTAAATCCACTTTTCCTAATTTAATTTAGCAATTAAAAGTTATTGAGCTCATTGTTCAAATGACTCATATGCATAAATAGCAGGAATTGTTCTTAAAAACGTGACCTCGGAAACTGTTGGGTTAGAATCCAGCCACTAACAACGCACACTTGATGTTTTTAGAGAAGTGCTTTCAAGCTCTTCAGCGCTCTTTTCCGACCCACATCCTCTCCTCTAAAACTGCCCTCCAGAGAGATGCTTTCATCCTGACGCACACTCTATGTTTGGTCTGTTTCCATTTAGCTAAGTTCAGGTGTAGTTCACTCAGGCATGTGACCCGCTTTGGAAGAGCATTTGTCTCTGTTTAGGTCCAGATCCAGATCCAGAGCTACCGGCCAAGACTCATACCTATTATTGCATTTATTCTTGCACTGCCTGAATTCATGGTTTTTTGGCTGTAATTTATAGTCTTTGACTTATCGTACTTTGCGGAGGGAACATTGCTATAAATGAGATACTCGAAGGGAGCAACCAGCAGACGCTGCCCTCGTCCTGACCCACATCTGATTCACCTTGCGAGGCAAAAACGCCGGCGTCGGATGCCAAGCCTCAGAGTTCAGTGGTGTTGTGACACCGTTGCATAATGTGCGAGGGAGCTGTAATAAATAAATCTGGCCGAGGCGGTCCATCTGGTAACAACATTTTTTCAAGAGAGCTCTCCTGATGTGATGATGCCTGTTGGGCTTTATAAATATCTCCAACCCATCCACGCAATGTGAACTGCGTTTCACCCTCCCACACCCTTCCCATGCGAGTGTTTGCCTTCTGCTCACGCTGAAAGACAGGCTTTACTCTTCTTTGTTTGTCCCTCAGCTCTTACCTCCCACTTTCTCCCTGTTGATGTCGACGTTCACAAGCAGAACACTGGAAACCACATGTGAAACACAACTCTCTTGGCTTCATGAATGACCCGCAGGGATTTTGTTCATCATATGGGAGTTCAGGAGGATGAGAACTGAGGTTACACTCTCACTCGCAGGTGTCCCGAGTAGAGATGTGGAACTTCTTTTTTTTTACTTCTTTTTCCTCAGTTTTGATCATCATTCCAGTCCATATATTTTTGTAAATTTGCATGATAAGAGGATTTGTTGCGTTGACTGACAAGTGAGTGTGTTTTAGTTGATGTAGCCTCAACTACATGGACCTGAGTTCATATTATACACAGTTTATTGGAGAGAACAACCAAATCTGCACCACAGAGAGTGACAAAACCACAACAATTACCAAAATGCATCTGTTTTTGAGTTATTTTGTGAATAGATAGGAGGATGAGAACTAAGGTTACACTCTATGTTAACACTCTCGAGTGTCCCAAGAAGTGTAATTTTTTCTTTTTTTTTTAAGTTTTAATATGATTTAACTATTGATTTTATTCCTCATCACGTCATAATTCTTGAAACAGAATTTTCAAGATGGCTGTAACCAAAAATTTGCTTCAACGCCTCAGTTCAGTAACAAACTGGCGACGTCTCAAATGCTATGTCAATAATATATAAACAGTCAATAGGATAGATCAGCTAATTCTGCACAAAGAGAGTGAGATATTTTTGCCGCCACGATTACCAAAACGCATCTGTTTTTGAGTTATTTTGTGAACATAAAGAAGGTTGAAGGGTGAGGATAACTTTTCCTTTTACAATCAAGTGTCCCATGTTGATCTGTGCAATTTAAAGACTTAAATTAAACGTAAAAAAAATAAAAATAAAATAAAACGAGTACTGAAGAGAGACGTTGTAGGAGTTGTGATGTGATGAACAAAATATTTAAGTTGTATTTAAGGTAAATAAGTAAGTAATTAGGTAATGGTTATTTGTAAAGTGTCTCTCTAGACCAGGGTCACAAAGCGCGAGTCCTAGAAAATCAGAGAAAAGAACAAATAAAAAGGTCTTAAGATTTTTCTTGTATTTTGTTTTCAAGCGCAGAGGACGAGGAAGATTGTTCCAAAATGTAGGAGCAACAGCCTGGTTAATGTGGTTAGTTAAGGTGAAACATCATCAATAACTAAAACCTAGTTAAGTCTTACCAAAACGACTTGGATGAACGAGAAGCTTTAACAAATAACAAGTGAAGAAGAAATGTTATTAAAAGCCCCTGAAATGGAAATTAGGGAAATAAAGAAAAAAGGTTTAAATGCTCTTTTAACCACTCACTCTTTTGTTAATCTCCCTGTCAAACCCCCGTTTCATTAATCCTAATTCCTTATTTGTACCTGCTGTGTTGTGTTTGTCAGTGGGTGTTTTGACTGACACCCACTGGGCTTGTTGCGCCCCTTGACCTTTAACACCTCGGTGTATAATAATTCTTACAGTGTGACAGGTCAACTGAGGTGTTGCAGGCGGCCCCTGGCTGTGGGCAAGATTTCCTTCTTCTTTATCGTGCGCCCCGACCGCTGATAAATGGACCCTGGAACCACCTCGCGAGTGGGGAGCAAACGATTGTTATTCAGAGGAAGTGGATAAGGCTTTGTAACAAATAACGTCGCGCTGAACTCCGCTTTAACTACTTTGCTGCTGTGGGTGACGCAGAGTTATGAGGTGTGTTATCGGCGGACGCTGCCAGTGTGTGTCCCGAGAGCGTCCTGGGAGATCTCGAGTACAATATTGGGTTTGACTCATGGCTCTTTTTTTTTAATAGCTCTTTAAATCCGACAGATTTCCAATGATCAAACACATCAAGTCCAAAGTAGTTTAAGAGCTGAGATATTGAGGAAACTGACACTTTTCTGTGACTTTATTACCCAAAAAATCTTTATTTTTACTTTTAAATATGATTCATTCCTTAACTTACGCTTTTATCTTTTCATGTCAACAAACACCACGTCACCCCGCCCTCCAACTATGCCAAGATTATCATAAAAGCAACTTGTAACTCAACATTTTTATAAAGATCGTGATAATAAAGATCGTAAAACAACTACAGCAAGGGAAACGCTGAACAACGACCTCGGTTCAGGGACGACGAAGTGTTTGTTTCAAAGTTCTTTGGTGTTTTCTTATAAACCGAGTGAATAACTCGCCCACTTGTAACTGATTTCGCTGTCGAACAATCAGACGAGGCCTTTGGAAGATTTTTCATTTATTCAGTTCCTGGAGCCAAATTAAAAAAAGGAAACTCTTGATGCGACCAACACTAGATGGTCCGTGTTTCTTTCAGTGAGTTAAAAGAGTCATAACCCTATAACCCTTTTGTTACTGTATCTCTGGGTCAAGGTGACCCGGTGGCCCAGAAAACAAATGACCCATAAACAACACAAGGGATACCACAAACACATTTGTTTTCAGGCCTCTGGGTCAAGGTGACCAGGAGGCCCGAAAACAGATGTGTTTGTGGTATCCCTTGTGGTGTCTCTGGGTCAAGGTGAACGACCTCCCTGACTTACGCAGTTTCTGCAAAATCACATGATCCGAAAACATTGTGCAAAACATGTTGACAGACAAAAACTCAGAGAAAAGAGAACAATTTAGAAAGTTTCCGGATCCATCTTCCTGTAGAGTCTCGAGAGTTATGAGTTAAAAAAAGTACTTTTAATGCTAACATATTCAAAAGTTCACTTCATCAAAACTTTGGAGGACGGTTCAGGTTCTGGAACTATCACGGAGGTTCGCGTTAGTAAGTATCATCAAAAAGGAGGGATCCAGATGAGCCACGACACAAATGTTTGCTGACTTTGCTTCCATGAATTTCAAATCGCGCTCAGACACTCCTGGGACTTTGCTCACAGCTGAGACAGCAACTCGTATCTTCGTGTAACCAAAAAAAAAAAAACCCGGAAAAATCCTCTCGACTTCCACCTGCGCCTGGTCACTCACCCCGGAGCAGAACCCCTTCAGCGGGAAAATAGCTCTCCGAGCTGCTTTTTGATTTATTCAGTATTTGGCTAACCTCGCTCTGAACCCACCCCGTGAGATTTCAAACAAATTCGACCCTCCTCTTCAAGCATACATGCCTCTTCAAGTTCCAACCCAACATGCTTCCTTCTTTCGCAATCCTGGAATGAGAAACAGGCGGTTGAGAGAAAACCTCTGAAGATCGTGGTAGGCCACTTATCCCGGCCCTGTACGGGGATCGCCATGTGTGGGCCTATCACCAAAGAGTGTATGAGGGCACTTATGGTTTGTGAGGATGAAAGTTTATGAGCCTTGCTCGGCAGCCAAAAGGGCAAACTCCGACCCGCCTTGTTTACGGGCTGTCGGGTTGGATTCTGACTTGAGCGCTGATACGGCGTCCCGCCATGTGTCTGGAACCCTTCAAGTGCTAAATACTTATCGAAGACTTTCTCTTGAAGCATCTCTTCAGCGATTCAACGGCGTCATTTGTCTTCATTTCTTTACTGAGATTTGTGGGTCAAATGATCATAACAAGGCAACATTACGGGAGGAAACCAGAGTCCCAGGAGAAAACCCACATTACACAAAAACAAAAGAATAATCTTCTAGATCATCAAACTCAATTAAAAAAGAGGGTAAAATCTTTTAGCGGTTCAAGTCGTGGCCCAAACAAAATGTATATTTTCTTAACCCTTGTGTTAACTCAGGGTCATGGTGACCCGGTGGCCCATAAAACAAATGTGGTATCCCTTGTGTCACCTTGACCCAGAGAAAACACAAGGGATACCTCAAACACATTTGTTTTCTGGCCTCCGGGTCACCTTGACCCTAAGATAACACAAGGGTTAATGGGGACTATAAGTCTTTACAATCGGAATAAATAGAAGTTTATGAAACATAAACATAACAAATACCATCTAACAAATACTAAACAAAGAAATCCAGAGTCCAATATCTCTAAATGTCCAAAGATTCCACCAAACTGGGAAATGATACCAGAAATAATAGGGACCAATAGTGATCCATGAAAACAGCTAAAAAAAACATAGAGGTCAAAACACTTTCAGGGGCAAAAACACAAGAAGTCTAACAAGAATATTCCACTGAAGGAAACAAGTGAAACAATTATAAACCAGGACAGAAATGGACTCAAGTGGTTGAAGTAGGTGTTTTGGATCGTTGATAAGGTCCAGCCGTTTGCTATGACTAGACCTGTGGTGCGTCCCAAATCGAACACTTCTGCACTTGCACTTAATATTTCTACATTGAGCAGTGTGTGAAAAATCAAACGGCCAGAAAATTGAGTTTTGATGGATGCACACTTTCCACCCTTAACGGCCGCCATCTTAGTGACGTAGAAGCTAAACTGAACAAAGATAACACAATGAAACGCAACTTAATAACTTGTGTCGATTGTGAAAAGTGCTGTCAAGTGATGACAATATGGTTCAAAATCTGTTACAATCAGCGTTAAAAAGTAGTAGAAGAAGAAGTTGTCGAGTCATTTCCTGTTAGTGTGTAGCAGCAGAGTTTGATTTGAGACGGTACTGTCCAAATTTGAGCACTACGCATTTGAGACACAGCATTGGAGAAATGGGAAAGGATAGAACAGGAGTACTAAATAAAACCATGGTAGTAGGTTTGTCCTCCTTCACAAAATTCGTTCCTTCAACATCTGTTTTTTTCTTTTTATCAAAAACATCTTTATAGGTCAACATATCAACGCGAACATTCATCTACTTTTCAGGCCCAACCGTCCTGCTGGCCACATTAAAATGACTTTTTTTTTCATTCTAAATATTTTCATGTTAAACTTCACCTCAAGGTGAAGAAGGAAGTTGTAAATGATTATCCTGCTCTCATCACTCTGGGTTCAACAAGAGGGTCACGGCGAGCCGACCGAACCATTATTCCGTGTCAAGTGGAGTCAACTGAACTCGTATCGAAAATCGCTGCTTTTTTTTTTTCTAGTCGGCTTCTTGTCCTGGAAAGTTAACGACCGCTTTGAACAGATTGAAGAAGAGACACCCAACACTTAAGAGAAGCCGGAGGAACATTTTGTGAAGAATAACAAAGTTGTGTTTGATATTCACCACAGCAACATCTGCATCTTCACACAGATTTTCCCTCCATTTTCCCCTCAGACAACCTAATAAGATATCACGGTGAGTCGCTCCCACTGGTTAAAAAAGATTTCACCCTGTGCAGCAGCATGTGGAGGAAAAAAAAAAGAAGAAAAAAAGTTCCTGCAAACAGCCTGTGGCTACACACGTTTATTCAATTTTGTGTTTTATGGCCATATTTGGCCGTTCATCTGAGACTCCTGACTCTTTCCAGGTGTAAGCCACGCTTTCAGTTCCCCAATAACATCTCTGGTCAAAGGGGCAATTATGAGGCCGCGAGGCATTGATCTCATCTACTCTGGATCCATGACGCTCCTTTGTTGAGCATTAAAACCTCTGAGATCCTGATCCGATTTATGGCCAACGGTGTTAAAGTGGATCAACAAAGGTTTGCTCCAACACATGTGTCATTAGGACTTGATGTATATTTTCAGATTCTACGAGACCGATGATTGATGAAGAGGAAACGTAGCTACAGAAAGTCCATCTTGACTGGTCTATATACGTGTTGCTATATAGGAGGATGGTTGTAAAGAATCCAGGGGATGGATGGAGATGCAAGTGGGACGTGGTTACTAGACTTTGACACAGGACATAGTAGGTATTATTCATTCATTCATTCATTTTCTGTGCCGCTTATGGTGGTCGCGGGGAGACTGGAGTCTATCCCAGTTTCCACAGGCATGAGGCGGGGGACACCCTGGACAGGATGCCAGTTTGTCGCAGGACACACAAAGACACACACAAATTCACTCACACACTCATATCTACGGACAATTACCAAGTTCCCAATACACCTCTGTATGTTTTTGGACTGTGGGAGGAAACCGGAGTGCCCGGAGTAAACCCACGCAACATGGGGAGAACATACAAACCCCCCCACGACCTGGAAGCGAACCGGCAACCTTCGTGCTGTGAGGCGTTCGCGCTAACAACTGCACCAGCATGTACCATAATAGGTATTAATGATGGGTTTAACATGGCTTTTATTCAGTGTTTCAGTTTCCTACTGCGCCACACTTACGACTGGGTCTGAGTTGAAGTATGTTACCATGTAACTAAAAGAAAGAAGCTAAAAAATGACAAATAAAATGAAACAATTAAAAAAAAAAATGTTACATTCATTCATTCACTTTAAGAATTAAACAGTCAAAGGGTTACTTGATAATATATTGGTATAAATAGATTCTCTTTGTAAAGCAAGGATATAAAAATAATGGATTTTGTTTGTTAATGACTAATAAAAAGTACAAAATAAAGTTGGAAATGATCAACCGCAGGGTGTTTTGATATCTGTTAGGAACATTTCTACATGATCACTTTTATAGTTTTCCCTTTGACTCCATGAGGGCCACATGTGGCTCCTATGACTGCTTTAGTTAAAGTCATAGTTCAGCCAAAATTCAAACTTCACTCATTTTCTTCTCACCCTCATGTCGACTAAGAGTTGGGATTATTTTCTAGTAATCCTTTTTTATTACCCGATGATAGAAGGATTGGCTGCAGCCACCCAACGCCCCCCATAAGGGATTAATGTATGTTCATATACGTGTTCATGTTTGTCCAAAAAGACACTTAAAAACATCCAAATACCTCCATACTGCTCGTCTGCAACGTCCTTCTTGTATTGTTAGATAGTATAAAAGTTTGCGTCTTTCTACTACAGTAAACTATGACTAATACAGGATATTCACATTTGTCTTTAACTATTTGGGAAGAGGGCCACATTTAATTATGTGAACAAAATAAATCACAGAATAACAAAATAAAATCACCAATCTCTTCGTCCAGTCAAACACAAAAATGACCTTTTCATCAACAGAAACAACATTTCCAGTCAGCATTTTTGGAATTTGTGGTGTAAACATTGTTTTTTTTATCTTGTCTTTAAAGGCTTCTGGGTCAAGGTGACCCAAGGGCCCTAAAACAAGGTAACCCTTGTGTTGACCCAGAGATAAGATGTTTCTTCACCACGGTCAGCATGACATGTGTTTGGTTTATTACATGTTGTTTATTCATTTATGATCTCTTGAAGATCTGTTCTTCATTTGCCCCTGATTTCATTCATCCCGTTGACCCCTATAGAGTCTAGGGGGTCAACGATCGTCCATCTAGGGCCTAGATTTGACGAGCCATTGCTGAGTTTCCATTGAAACGTTGGGGGTTATAAACTTTTATCTGGCGGATCCAGACATAACAAGGCTGCGACCGACCTCTTTAACATTCATTCTTCCGCTGCTTTCATCATCCCGCGCTCCCGTCCTGACAGTCGGGAACAAACAATAATTCTGATGCCGCCTTGAGCGCATTTTTATGTTTTGACAACATCGTCTGTCATAGTCAATGTACTCACAGCCGGCATAAATCACAGGTGTTATCAGCGGCGGAGCAAGAACTCAGACACACAAAACAAGCGACACCTCCTTAGTGTCTATTTTAGTCACAAAGAAAGGAAGCACGTCTCTGAAACTGCATTTTATTATCTTGTTTTGATCTAAAGACACTGTGAAATGAGTTTGAAATCAAATAGAAACAGACTAAGAACCACCAACAACGAGTGGTTGGTCCCCAACTACGCATGGCTTCTGTTGAGATCGTTGTCAGTCCTCAAACGCTGACATGTCTTCAGTCAATACCAGCGACCGCGGCGCTCAGGAGATCCTTTCAAGCTGATCCGTTCAGGGCGTAAAAGGACGTCCTCCGTGTCAAGGTCCAAAAGTCCACTTGATAAAAACCTCCGAGTCTCTGAGGTCAGTGCGCTCTGTCTCATGTCCTTCCTTTGAAAGTGTTCATGCAGGTATAACTCCCGGTAAACTTGTGGATTTCTTCAAGTGCAACTTGTGGCATGAAGCTGGAAAGAAGAGAAGATAAATTAGATTTAAAGAAAGAAAAGATCTGGTTGATATCCTGGGTTTTATTTACAAATAGTCAACTAGATTGATCTAGATTATATTAGATTATAAATATGTTTGTAGATATGGACTGACTATAAATATGGCAAATTATATAGATCTAAATTTCCTCAGGGGCCAAAGTTTATACAGTGACTGTTTTAGGGACCATTAAGCAAAAAAGAAGACTAGGAAAAAGCCTAAATATAACAGGAAGTCAATCAATCAGAAAAGGACACGAAGAACAACATGATTTTATTCTATGTTAATTGTTGTATACTTTTCTTTGCGTTGTTTCCTTTGATCTATGTTCTTTATATTTGCACTTTGTCATCCTTTGCACTTTCTTTTATTATTTCTTTGAACTTGTTTTAATAAAACTATTGTCTGTTGTGAACTGGAAACCTAATTTTTACGAAGGAGATCTCCAGAGGGATAAATAAAGTCTATCTAATCTAATCATTCTAAAACACTATGTAGGCTAAAATTACTATTTAATTGTATTCTATAACTTTGTTAATCCTATGTAAAAGAAAATATATTTAATATGTATTTAAATAGGCCTAGAAATAATGGGAAAATTGTAGTTACATCATTAAATTAAACTTAATATGCTTAAGTTTTTACATTTAATCTGTTTTATCTAACTTTTTTATCTGATATAAAAGCACTTTTTTTTTAGTAATATTATATATAAAGGTAATATTTAAAGTTGAACTAGTACTAAATATATGTAAGAAGTTTTTAAGGGAATAGATAAAGGGAATAAAAGGGAATAAACATTGTTGTATACCACAGAAAGATTATAGTCTGAATCTGATTCTGTTAGTAAACACTTTAAACCTTTTAATTTACTCTACATTTTTAGTTTCATTTGTTAATACCCACCTAAACAATAACTCAAATCATATATTTTATGGCCCTATACCATTATATCAATCGGTTAAAGTCAAATGTTGTAATTAGGCTCCCGTTCTTTTTGTTTTTTACTTTATTCTTCTTATTTTTTGTTAGATTATCGACTTAAAATACGTGTCATATAAAATGAATAACTTATTGATAAAACACATTATAAATAAATAATTAATAAATTTAATTTGATAAAATTCATGAACCAGACGGGTAGAACTACTACCGGGTTGTTCTGGTCCGAATTGATCTCTCCTGTCATCAATTAATATATTATTAATATGTATTAAATATTTCATAAATTGGACCTTTCCCTTGACCTGTCTTCAGTACCTGCTACATTTCAAGCATGTTGTTCATAAGAAGAACTGAATATCCATCGACCAACAACCTTGGTGTTCAAAAGTCTAGTATCGTATGTATTACCTTTTTAAAGTCACAAGGACATTCATGGTCCAGGGCAGGTAGAGGAACGCTTTGTCGGCTCTCACAGCGCTGACCGTCTTCTGGGCGACCACCTCAGGTTTGAGTGGGGGGAACAGTTGGGGGAATCTGTCAAAGAGAAGACATGGACCTTAAGTGTGTGACGGAGTGAGGGAACATCTGAAGACAAGAGTAAGTGTCACCTTTACTGCGATGATACACAAGATACTACACTCGAGTAATAAAGGTTTTACGGGTTCCAAAGGTTGAAATGATGAAGGCATCGACGTACTTGGACTCTTTATGTTCACCCTGTCGGGCTACTTTTAGGTAAATTGTTTTAAACTCAAACTCTCCTGAATCACATGTTTCAAATGTTGAAGTCTTTCTCTTTAAGATGCAGTAAGTCTCTCATCGTGACCATATTTTCAACTTATTACTTTATAAAGTTTGTCTGAAATCTGGGCGAATGAGAGGTTACGAGAGCAGAGTCCATTGTGACGTAATAATGGCTTCACTCTTTCTCCAGCCAGCTGTAATCACGCCTGCTTTGTTTATACAACGAGTCCCTTGGAGTGGTGACCTCCATACTTGACCAATCACAGCAGAGTGGGTGTTTTCAGTGGGCGGAGCTTAAGATCATTTTCCAATGTCAACATTTCAATGAAAGGAGAGTTTTGTACAAACACACACTGATGATACAATAGAGTCACACATCTATTAAAGACTCACTTGAATCAACCTCTTTATCTTTAGACTTAGGTTGTATCATCTTGTTCTTTCTCTTTGTTCTTGTTCTTATTTTATTTGTATTTTTATGAATAATTGCTGTATTGCTGTGTCTAATTGGAAAAAAACAATTTCCTGAAGGAGACCTCCTGAGGGATCAATAAAGTTCTACCTACCTACCTAACTAGTCACTCATCTACGTGACGCTCACCTGACTCTCATCCCCTGGAACATCTCCGTGTTGGTGTGGAAGGGCAGGACGGTGGTGCAGCTGACGCCGGGACAGTCCAGCAGGCCGAGCGTCAGGCTCTCCATGAAAGCCAGCGACGAGGCTTTGGAGGTGCAGTAGTCGATGGCCCCCGGGATCGGGGACTGCGACAGGATGGAGTTGATGCACACGACGTGGCCGTGCTGCAGCTCCAGCATTCGAGGCAGGAAGGCTTTTGTAGTCTGATGAGAGAGAAAAAGACAAAAATTGGAGGAATAATGCAAAAACCAGGGGGAAAAAAAAAGAAAGGTGGAAATAAATCCAGGGTTGTTTTTTTTTGCACAGCCATTCCTTTTACAATGATAATTGCATTCCTGTCTGCATATCCCACAAAGCTTTTGATCTCCACACAAACATTGAAATGCCAAGAGCTCCAAATCCCCTTCTGAGGTTTCAGGCAATTTGGAAATACCCCACTTAACCTCCTGAAATAACAGCCATGACTGACGTGCCTGGAGGTGCAGTTTATATATGCTGACATGCCAGATTCAGAACCCGAGGATGGGTGAAGGAATTCCCCTTAATCTGCATCCCAACTTTCCTTGTCCAGACTCATTTGGTGGCGTTGTTTCCAAAAGGCTCATTGTACCTGAGTGAGCCGAGTCATGTCGACACGACTCATGCGTCACGTGATCCGTACAGACGACGTCAGCAGGTGAGACTTTGGATGATAACGGTTGGAAACGTCGCAGACTGTTAATGAGTGAATGACACTGAGTGACTCGGTGTCTTCAGTGGTGATGGTCCACATGAAGACCAAGTTCCGTGCACTCAGCTACGACGAAAACCACAACTTTTTGATGCTAGATCGATCTGACAATGGAACCTGAAGGTTTTTGTCATCATGTTGCCTAGTTTAGAATGAAGGAAACATATAGTGGTCTATGAGAGCAGACCCTCGAGATCTGCTCCCATAGACTGGAGTCTGGGGGTCAAATCCAGCCGTCCAAATCATTTGATGTGGCTCAGTGGATCTGGTCAAAAGTAGATAAAAGATCAACTGATGTGTTGATTCAAGTGTGTGTTGTTGTGATGTGCGACTCTATTGTATCATCAGTGTGTGTTTGTAAAAAACTCTCTTTTCATTGAAATACTGACATTAGAAAATGATTTTAAGCCCCGCCCACTGCAAACCAGACCCGCTCTGCTGTGATTGGTCAAACGTTTGCAAGGTTTGTCACTTCTTGTCATCAATGCCAGAAGTCTTCACCTCCAAGGCACTCATTGTATAAACAAAGCAGGGTGTGTTTACAGCTGCCTGGAGGAGGAGTGAAGCCGTTGTTACGTCATAATGGACTCTCGTAACCTCTCGTTTGCCCAGATTTCAGAGCAACTTTATAAAGTAATAACTTCAAAACATGGTCATGATGAGGAACTTACTGCGTCTTGGAGAGAAAGATTCAACATTTACTACATGCGTGTCAGGAGAGTTTGAGTTTATCATTAGTTGATCTTAAAAAGTTCATGTTGATATTTTGATCTATAACAATCTATGTTTAAAATAAGATCAAGAACAAAGATCTAAATGTCAAAACTTCCAATAACAGTACAACTAAGGTTGTAGGGTAGTACTTTGATAGTACCCATTAAAGACAGTTTCGTAAATATGAAAACCGTTCGGTCCTCGTCCAAAAGTGCTAAAAGACTTTTAAGCCTCTTCTGCTCAAATGCCTTTATTCTCATTTCAGGAAAGTGTCTTGGTCGGTCCATACCAATGTCTCTTCATTTATTTTATTATCATTATGTTGATCTTGTTTTTTCTGCACATAAGGAGGGCCAGTCAGGACTTTGTTCTTAGGGGTCCAGGAACCTCAAATGGCTCAATCTTTTACCTGCACCTTTCTTTGGCTTAGAAGGGAAAAAACATTTGATAGGAGACTCTGTTTTGGTATTACAACACCTGCTCACAAATATTCCAGGTTTATAAGCTGCTTTGTTTTTACCTTGAACAGTCGATGAAATATCAAACGTGAGACTGGGTTGAAAAGACCAAACAACCGTTCAATGACAGGCTACCTTCTCCCCCCCCAACCCCCTCAAGTCACTCTCTTTGATGAAGAGAAAGAGAGGTGTTCGGGTGGCATGCCCGACTGCCAAATCTCTCTTCCTCACAAGAATTGCAAATTCCACGAAATCCTTTTCAGGAGTGCTGGCGGTCAGTTTTCTTTTTGTGGATAAAGTGTCTTTTCTTACATAACTGCTATTCTATGATTTGTACAATAGCAGTGTTGTTGTGGCGCTTGTGATGGGAGACCACTTGCCTGTGGAAACTGTCTTCTTGCATTTGTTCACAGTTGTTTTCTCAAGACATCAGCGAATCAAAGGAGTGTATAAAAGCAGCCGGGGAGTTTCCTGCTCGAGTGAAACCAGCTGGTGAACTTCCTGGGTTCGTTGGCACAATATGTGGCACAATTATCACCCATTTATGTTGACTTTGTTTCCACGTAGACG
The DNA here is from genome assembly GCF_982586985.1 of Callionymus lyra. Taxonomy (NCBI): domain Eukaryota; kingdom Metazoa; phylum Chordata; class Actinopteri; order Syngnathiformes; family Callionymidae; genus Callionymus; species Callionymus lyra. The sequence goes on along the minus strand of NC_141827.1, from coordinate 6,343,909 downwards.
CCATAAAAATGTGTTTCGGTGAAACTTACCCAAAACTGTCCCATGGTGTTGATGTGTTGAGACTTGAGCAGCGCGTCGTCGTCACTGTCCATCAGACTTTTGCCGTGAACGACGGCCGCGTTGTTCACCAATATAGTGACGTCGCCCACCTGAGGGGTCGAGAGGGATCGTCAGACAATACTTTGACATGTGTCAATCAACACCAGATGCAAGAGTTGAGATTTACTTTTACCCAAAAATTCACTCATTTTCTACTCACCCTCTCGTCGAATAGGGGTTGGGATTCTTATCAGAGTAACCTATTTTAGAGTTATAGACAAACATGTTTGTTCATTTTAATGTAGCAACCAACGCTCACTAGTCTTTGCCCCAAAAAGACACTTAAAAACATCCAAAACCCTCCATACTGCTCGTCTGTAACATCCCTCTTTTATCGAAGTGACTCTGGGTTAATTTCGTGATCGCTTCCAGTCTACTGCCTACACGAGAACCACTAGCGATATTTACCTGTACTTCAAGTACTTCCTGTCTGTGTAGGATGTTGGCCTAGCAGCGTCCGCTAAAACAGAATCTAAAAATATATATTTCAATACAAGAGGGACATTACAGACGAGCAGTATAGAGGTATTTGGATGTTTTTAAGTGTCTTTTTGGACGAAGATGAAGACAACTGAGCTCCAGTCGCTACATTAAAATGAACAAACATTTTTGTCTATAACTCTAAAAAAGAACAGATTACTCTGAAAATAATCCAGACTCTTAATCGACATGAGGGTGAGTAGAACATGAGTGAATTTTGGGTGAACCGTCACTTCACGTTGACCTACCTTTTCTCGGACCACTTTGGCTTGCTTGTAAACCTCCTCCCGATTGGCCACGTCACACACAAAGTAATGGCACTCGGTTCCCGAGAGAGAGATCTCTTCAGACGTTTCTTTGAGGCACTTTTCCGTTCGCCCCCAGAGAATCACCTGCGAATAAACACTCTGATCAAACACCGTCTGTAAACGTTTGGATCAAGAAGACAATCTGGACTTGAACAAACACGTTTATGCCTCTTCATCCGCCTGAAGCTCGGGTACTTCAGCGGGGGAACACTGGACGGGGAACACTGGACGGGGATGCTGGTGTTGGGGATGGACAGGGGGGTTGATTGGGCAATTAGATCTGTCAGTCTCTGGGGTCAGGGAAAGGTAATGAAATCAGGGGGTAAGCCCTCCTCATCTCTCACACAAATTCTCAAAGAGATTACACGGCCTGTTGGGCAGATGAGCGCTGTCATTTCTGGTCAGTAAGTCGGGAAACAGCGCCGTCTGAGAAGCGCCGAGGACACCAGCGCCGGATGAAGCCGCTCGCCCGTGACCAAGGTTAATAATTGAGCGAAAAGATCTGCTGGAAAGTGATCGTATCCAATGAGTGTCTCGATTTTGACCCGGTGTTGATGATGAAGTAAGCAGTTGTGTATCATGTCAACACCGCTGCATATTCTTCAGCTAAATAATATTTGGGAATTTGTAAGATTATTTAATAAAGTGATGATATGTTTAAGCTAGTTGGAAACATGACATGGTTGCTCAACACCAGCACTACAGGTCAGGATTACAGATCTTTGTCATGAACCTCATCTCGACAGTTTATTTATACATTTCCACCTCATTACACAAGAAACACCTTTTTCCCAGAATCCCTTAAATTCCAATCTACTTTTTTTTGTCCAGGAGTTAACAGTGAAATGTACAACATTCAATATTTAAAGTTTTTAATTTGTGTGGCTTTTAAGAATAAAATAAATGTAATGTTAATTTTGTTTAAACCATCATTAAAGTTGTGTTTCCATTTATGTACTGTTTTATATTTAATTACCAGTGCAGTCTGAGCAGGGGTCTCTATCTTTGTACTTTTTGCATGGTTAAGAAAGTAAAGATCATCACATTAAATATAACGTTGATTATATAATAAAGATGGAACAGATTTATGAAAGAAAATAAGAAAAATGGCCCAAGTTCACGGTGAAACCACTAACAACTCAATACAGATACTGAGGACAATATTAGACTTGAAACCATACACTTCGATAATTATTGAATCATAAAAGACTCAAAAAATAAAAAATAAATTATTGTTAACAAGACAAATCCAGAACTGTAAGTTAAATATTTATATTAAAAATTGTGTAAACGTCACCTGCAACTATGGTAACCAGGCTCATGTCTGAGGTTGTTCCAAAAATATAAATTAATACAATAAAAAAATGACAAAAATATTTCTAGGTTGTATGTTGTATACATATCTAAATATTAGGCAAATATTGGTTGGATGGATGGAAGGATGGAAGGATGGATGGATGGATGGATGGATGGATGGATGGATGGATGGATGGATGGATGGATGGATGGATGGAAGGAAGGAAGGAAGGAAGGAAGGATGGATGGATGGATGGATGGATGGATGGATGGATGGATGGATGGATGGATGGATGGAAGGATGGATGGATGGATGGATAGAAGGAAGGAAGGAAGGATGGATGGATGGATGGATGGATGGATGGATGGATGGAAGGATGGATGGATGGATGGATGGATGGATGGATGGATGGATGGATGGATGGATGGATGGCTGGATGGATGGATGGATGGATGGATGGATGGATGGATGGATGGATGGATGGAAGGATGGAAGGATAGATGGATGGATGGAAGGATAGATGGATGAATGGATGGATGGCTATACTTTATAAATCCCTCTGGAGATCTCATTCTGGAAATTGGGTTTCCAGTACAGACGATATTATTTATAAAGAACAAAGCGCAAATAAGAAAAACAAAGGGCAATGGATGACAAAGTGCAAACATAAAGAACATAGATCAAAGGAACTAATGCAAAGAAAAGGATACAAAAATGTGTATCACATCCGGATACAACAGTTAATTAGGGATACTTGACTGAGTTTCAATAGTTTTGACAGGCCTAGAAACCACACAAAAATACTCAAAACATTCTAAGTTTGGATCAAAGATGGCAAAAAAACACCTCGACCTTCGTCGGCCCACAGAAAGTTGAGTTTAAGACCATTAAAGTAGACGAATATAACTTCATTCATTCGTCATTCATAATGATACAAGAGGGTTTCAGATGTGACTCACAGTCTCGAAAAGACTAGTAACGCCTTATCTCGATGTTGTCACAGTGTTTGTGATAATTATGTGCTTTTATATTGACATTTTGAAATCAACGAATTGACTAAAGGTGACAAAAACACTCACACTTATGTGAGTTCAACTTTTAAAAAAACAGTTTTTTTTAAGAAGACACGTCGACGAAAAAAGAAAGTCTTGCAGTCAATAAATAAACAACATCCACTCGCCTGGAATGCGGCCTATTGTCCTATCAGATCGGGAACCATCATGTTTTTTGTCATCTGGTCCTTTGTGTTTGCTTCATTTGCAAGACCATTCCCGGTAATGAGCAGAGGCAGACAGGTCTCGCTAAATAATCAAAAGCTTTTAATGGGATTTGTTCCCCCTTACAAACAAAGCTGACAGATCTTATTAGAACCCGGCGCTCAAACTCCAGCCCCCTCTGTTTTTTAAAGCTATTTAATTGATTAGGTTCATCACCCGTCGCACAACACGGGGACCCTCGGTGCAAACAAGCCCTCGGCCCGGTTCCGATCAAAGAAAACAGTTATTTAATTGCTCATTCTGTAGCAAGCAGAGAGAGGGAGTTAAAGAAAGAAAAAAAAAAAGGTGAGGACGTCACTCAATACCTGTAGCCGAAACGACAGCGATACTCTGAGGTTTGAATGTAAGGTTGGGTATTAACCCTTCTATTCACACCCATTGTATGGACCAGCAGAGAGGCGGCACACAGTGGGGGCAGCAGGAGTTCAGGAGGCAGTCGCCTGCCGCTGTCTAATTACTGCAGAGACAGCAAGGTCAGTCGCAGGGCAATACCCAGCTGGGAGCAGAGTGTGCTTCCCGCCTCCAGCACAACACACACCGTCGTCGCCGGCTCTTTGTCATGATCTCTTTGTGACACGCTAACCACCGAGAGAATCTTTGATTCGCTCTTTCCGTTTCGCACCAACATTAAAAAAAAAAAAAAAAAAAATCGGAGTCTCCCAGGGCTCTGAACTTGGACCGCTTTTTTTTTTTTTCTCCTGAAAATTACTTTGGTCTGGTTTATTGTTTCAGCGCTGGGTTCTGCAACAGTTCCACCCAAACAGCACATGAGGAGAAGCCCTGGCTCGGCTCGCCAGCGTTAAACTCTCCAACTTGTAGGATCCTTTCATCAACTCCTGAGCCATGAAAACAGAGAGAGGGGGAAATAATGAAGAGCACAAAAGGCGCTGGGACAGGGGTGAGCTGAAGTTCATAATGAGGTTAGGCCACTAAAAAAAAAAAAACAGGTCCGAAATCACAACATCTGAATAAAAAGGGGTGTCAGGAAACTTTCAACTTGATACTGATACTCGAGGAAAAATATTCGATACTTGATACCATTTTCAATACCACAAAAGACCCTCAAATTTAAAAGAAACAAGAAAATTCAAGCAACAACTTTCAATACTTTTGAAAATGTGTATCGTATCCAGGTACATTGAAGTACAAATACTTTTTTAACTTTGGGCAGGTTTGAGAAGCCTACTTTTTGGCAATAATAGTATAGCCCAAAAAGTGAATTCAATCTCCTAGCCTTGGCCAGATGGACAAAACTTTGTCGACTTAACACACCTTCTTCACACCAACATTTTTAACTCGATACCGATATTCAGGAAAAATATTTGATACTTGATAATATGTTCAATACCAAAGACCCTCAAAGAATACCAAAGATACCAAAGAAACAAGAAAATTCAAGCATGATAACAAGTTTCAATACTTTTGAAAATGAGTATCGTATTCAGTATGAATACTTTTTAAAGTTTGGACACTTTGACAACCCTACTAAATAATAAAGAGAACATGTGTTTATAGCAATAATAGTGTAGCTCAAAAAAGTGAATTCAATCTCCTAACCTTGGTCAGATTGCCAAAAACTTTGTTGACTTAACACACCTTATTCACAACACAACATTTTTCAACTCAATACTGATATTCAGGAAATATTTCAGATACTTGATACTATTTTCAATACTAAAGACCCTTAATTAAAAGTTTTATTAGCAAGACAAATTCAAAAATAACCCTTTGTTACAATTTTAACAAAAAAAGGAAACCGTGGTCATGATAACAGGTTTAAATACTTTTTAAATTGAGTATCGTATCCAGATTCAACATCTACTATCAATACTTTTTCAGTTTCGATACTTTTGACAACCCTACTAAATAATAGAGAAAATCAGACCAAAAAGTAAATTCAATCTCCTAACCATTGGCCCAAGACCTTTGTCGATTGAACTTCACAACATAACTTTTTCAACACAATACTGATACTCAGGAAATATATCAGATACTTAATACAATTTTCAATACCAAACCGATCTAAACGAAAGGTTACATTAACAAGAAAAATGCGAAAATAATAATCTTTTACAACATGTACCAATGAAACTCACATTAAATGTAAAATCGTTGCAACTATGATAACAAGTTTCGACACTTTTGAAAATGAGTATCGTATCAATAAGTATCAAGTATCAACACTGTTTTGTGTATAGATACTTTTGACAACCAAGCCAAATAAAAACGAGTAAATCCAAGTGTTTATCTTCATGCAATAATAATGTAGCGCAGAAATTAATTCCATCTCCTAACGTTGGCCAGATTAACCAAAACCTTTATCGACTAAACACAAGTAGAATATATCAAAGTATTTATCAATTAATCTTACGAACTAATTTATTTCATTTTTTTTTTAACTCAAGACTTCTCAAAGTTGAGCTGAAGTTCATGATGAGGTCAATCCAAAAAGAACTGGAAGTTATCACATCTAAATAATAGGGTTACGATACCAACATTTTACATCCGATACCGATACTCGGGAAAATGTTTAATATACTATTTACGATACCACAGGAAAAAAAAAGTTTTATTACCAAGAGAAATGCAAAAAAAAAACAACATATATTAACTTTATTACTATAATTCTATATTCATAATTAGAAACGAAGCAAAAGAAACTGCAACTACTTTAAGTTTGAATACTTTTGACAACCCTACTAAATATTAAAGACAAAATCTTGTTTAACCAAAAAATGAATTCCATCTCGGAACACTGGCCCGATTTCCAAAACCTGTATCGACTAAACACACCTGAACTATATCCAAGTATTAATGAATCCGTCGGTTAAACTATTTTCAATTTGACCAAAAGCCTCACCAGAGGAAGACCTGGTTTCAAAGTACTAGCCTACTTCCTCGTCGGGCCGGATCTGCCGAGGGAGTCATTGTCAGGCACATCATCGCAGGTGTTATTTTCGAAGCTCTCACACCTTGAGAACGCTCAACAATGACGTGCCGAAAAGCTCGGTGACATCCTTTGTTGTGCAGCTGCAAAGCTGAAGCTATTAAAGACCCCTTTCTTTCCCGCTCGGTCCCCCGAGGAAATGTCAATGAAAGACTTGTCTCGGAGCTTCTGATGTTTTCTTATTTCCGAGTCGTGAACTGAGCCACACCTGTGGCGACGAGCAAGAACCACACTTACACTTGAGTTTGGGCTGATTTGTCGCAACATGATTTGTTTCTCTAGAAATAAATCATGTTGCGGTTTATTGACAAGGATCGTCTTCAAGTTCTGACAGTAACAACTTAACCTGGAGATCGATCACGGAAAACAGTAGCATCTCTGTGAGATACAAAAACTTGTTTTTTTATCTTCAAATTTTACTGTCAGTTTTTTTTTTTTTACTTAAGCTTGTGGGATCACAGAGGTCGGTGACCCCCTGCTGTAGGTCTTATCCTTTAATCTGGGTCGTTAAATTGGGGAATTTTTTTTCAGACGCCCCCTGCTGGAGAGAGAACGTCTACAACTCTTGGTATCAATGAAAAAAAAATGGTATTCGGTAAATTGAGTGCAAAAATAGCAATAAAAATTACATCTTAATTATGATTTTACACTTAAAAAACTGTTGATTTATTTGCCAAAACTAACAATTATAAATGTAAAAATCATATATTTCTTCAGTGTAGCTATGTTACATTGAGGAGGTATAAGGACATTTAAGAAGAATACACATATTTCAGAAATAAAAGAATAGAAAAACGTTTATAAAGCATGAAAGAAACTGTGAGATAGATGACTGACTCAAAATACCAATCTTGTGTGTATCTTTGGATTTTAAACAACTTAAAATGAGAGTATCGTAATTGGACACAAGTATGAACAATTTAAGTTTTGACATTTTTGACAACACCACAAAAAAAAGATAGAAAAAATCTTGCTATTTATCTTCATGCAATAATAGTGAAGCCCAGAAATAATTCCATCCCCTAACCTTGGCCAAATCGCCAAAACGTTTTAGGACTAAAAAACACCTACGATAAATCAAAGTTTAATGAATAAATCTCAAAAACTTATTTACAAATAACATGAATAAATACTTGAAAACAAATAATAATTAAAAAAAAAAAAAAACGGTGAAAAAGCAGGACAGAAACTGTGACATGGACGACGGACTCAAAAGAATCTTGTGTGTATCTTTGGATTTCAAACGACTTAAAATGAGAGTACTGTATCCGGATACAAGTATCAATACTGTTTTGAGTTTGGATACTTTTGACAACCTTACAAAAAAAATGAAAGAGAAAATCTTACTATTTTTCTAACATGCAAAAATAGTGTTACCCAGAAATAATTCCATCTCCTAACGTTGGCCAAATGGCCAAAACTTTTTCGGACTAAAAACACCTACGATAAATCAAAGTTTAATGAATAAATCTCAAAAACTTATTTACAAATAACATGAATAAATACTTGAAAACAAATAATAATTAAAAAAAAAAAAAAACGGTGAAAAAGCAGGACAGAAACTGTGACATGGACGACGGACTCAAAAGAATCTTGTGTGTATCTTTGGATTTCAAACGACTTAAAATGAGAGTACTGTATCCGGATACAAGTATCAATACTGTTTTGAGTTTGGATACTTTTGACAACCTTACAAAAAAAATGAAAGAGAAAATCTTGCTATTTTTCCTACGTGCAGTAATAGTGTAGCCCAGAAATAATTCCAACGTTGGCCAAATGGCCAAAACTTTTTCGGACTAAAAACACCTACGATAAATCAAAGTTTGATGAATAACTCTTAAAAAACAATTAAAGAAACACATGAGTAAATATTTGAGAACAAATAATAATTAAAAAAAAACTGGACATAAACTATGACATGGTCCGACTCAAGAGACCGATTTAAAACGACTTAAGATTAATTTTTTTTAACTAAATCAATTTTGTTTTGGCCCTTTTACAAGGGAGGTTGTCCATAGTGTCCCTTGCCTCTCACCCCGTGTAACTGGGACTCTAAATTGAAGACAGTGAGTTGAAATGAGAAAAACTACACTAGTGAACAGAAACTATACACGATGAGAAGATGTAAAGTGTAAAGATTCTTTAATAAACGTAACATTTCTCAGAGGATTTAGTTTTGACGATGTTTGACTTCAGTGTTTATTAAGTGATTTCTGTTTACGTGGTTTAGATTTCCAGTGAGTCATTTACGAGTGTCTGCAGAGAGAGTGGGTATAATCCAGTCTTTTTTCTAAAAACTCCACATGTATTTATTTAGAAGCGGTAAATCATCTGATGAGTTATCTTCTCCACCAGCGAGACTGCTCCCCGAAAAACAGTTTTGGCAACCCGACAGACCTTTACACGAATGAATGTCAGCTTAGCATTTCCCTTTAATCACCCCAGTCAGCCATAAAATCAGTCTGGGCTTGCCCTCCGGGTGACCCAACTTGTTGTGTAATACTTGAACCGAAATTGAGGGCAGAGTCTCCGGTCTCAATGGACCATCAGAGGCCGTGAACTCTGCTTTGAGAGGAAAATACGCTTGCTCGACAAGACAGCTGGAACACCTGAGGATGGTGTTTTCCAAATCAGCTTGACAACATTGAGTCCGTCTGGCCGCCCCGAGAAGGTCCATCGGACCTCCAGAGTCCGTTCCAGGATCCATCGATTGTGTAACTCTTTAAACTTAAATTGTTTTGTCAGTTTCTGGAACGAGAATCCTCATGTGTTGGTCATTATCTGACTCACTCTGGTTTTGAGGAAAGATTCAGGCAGGATCTGCAAGAACTCCCTTGATGACGGTTCATCTCAGCTCCAGGTCTTTTGAAACGGGTTTTTACAAGCATCTCGCTGTGAAGCCCAAATATATTTCCCCGACAGAAGTTAAGGTTACGATGTGGGAAGATGACTGAAGCGAAACAATACCAAGAAAATTGTGTCACAGCATGATCTGGAGCTTATATTGTGTGTTTGTGTCTTTTGTTTAGACTATTGTAACAGTTTATTTTGGTGTCTAAACAAGAAGGATGTGTCTCGCCTGCAGTTCATACAAGACTCTGCAGCCAGAATTCTGAGCCGCTCTAGTAGGAGAACTCACATTTCCCTGATCCTGTGTTTGTCTTATATTGTCTTGTTCTTTTAGAGTTTTTTCAAATTAGAAGGTCTTTTTAAATGTATATTTCTTTTGATTGTTCAAGCACTTTGTGACCCTGGTCTAGAAAGGCGCTTTACAAATACTTATTTACGAAGTATTTACGAACGTCGGTTCTTTTGTGGCACCAATGGACATTTCTTGGGTAGTACCAGGTATTGAAACATGTCTTTCGGTGCCAAGTTTCTACATAAACAAAACCTTAAATACATGGATCCGTCAAAGTCGGAGAAGATCAGGGTCATTTTATACTTATGAGCAAATGTTCTTTTGCACTGGAATATATTGATTTATCTATTTGTCTGTAAGAAGAGATTTTGAAATGGAAATTTACCAAAGCTGAAAAATAAACGTGTACTATGTGTAATGTCATCTTTTTGGTAGAATTGATCGTATGAATTGTTATTGACAAAAAGGTCCGGTATTGAAGTCAAGGGATCGGTACAAGTATCGGTAATTATTGGATCAATACCCAACATATGTACAAAGTCTAAGCAAACCTTCCTTCAGATGTGACTCTTGGAAATAAACCTCTATTAGAGCAGGGATCACATTTTTTTGCCCCACAGAGCGGATTTATATTCGCATTATTTCAAGAGCTGATGTTCATAATAAAAGTTTACAAGTTTATTTTTCGAGTCAACTTGACTTAAACCAGTGTATTGACGTTTAAAAAGCCATGTGCTCATTCGATTTTTGAGGAAAATACCATCTTTTGGTCGAAACAAAACACATTTCAGACATTATTAATCAATAATAATAAAAATAGTTTTTCTTTGCGTCGCCCGGGAAACAAATTAAAGTAGATTAATACTCATATAAAGATGCCAGTATTTAAGATTAGGTCGGAAACAGACCAAATAGATGTCAATAATTCACCAGAAAATTCCAATAACAGTTAAATTGAGGTTGAAAGAAATTAATTTTGATGAGAATCTGATTCTCCAAGTTTATTATAAAATGAGTTTGACCTGCAAAAAAGACGATTTTCAGTTCTGCAGTTCGACAACACTGGATTCAAAAAGTATAGATACTGATTTTTGTACTAGGAGTTAGCTTTGATGAGGTAAATGTACACAGAGAAAAAAATGGTCCCAAACTTTTCCTGTCAAAAAAAAAAAAATCGAATTTAAAATAATTTAAAATAATAACTAATTAAAATAAATATATTATTTAATACTAAACTGTATAAATCATTGGCAATAAGTTGTGATCCTGTCAATCATTAAACAATTTAAAAATGGTCAAAAATGTATCATATTTCACTTAATAATGATCGATATGTATGTGATCGATACAGAGTTATTGATCAACCGCAACCAGGTGAACGCAACAGGTGAACGTACCTTCCTGGCGCCCTGTCTGGCGAACTCTCTGGCCAGGTGGCGTCCGATCCCTCGACCCCCGCCGGTGACCAGGACCACCTCCGTCCCCAGGTCCTTCCTGCCGCTCGGAACCAGCCAGAGGAGACTCGCTCGGGCCACATAGTAGAGCATCTGGAAGGGGAACAGGACCATCCGACAGGCGCTCCTCAGCTCCATGACCGGCTCGCGTCAAGTCTTCTCTGGAACTTCTCGAAGGATCACCTGCGGGGACAGGACTGGTCGCGGTCTGACGCTGCAGGAGAGCCACAGAAGAGTCCTCGCATGTTCCCGGTCCGGGTCTTGATCATCTGTCAGAGTCCGGATCCGAGCTGCGCGCTCCTGCTCCTGCGCCCCTGCTTTATATATGTCCGCCCCTGTTCGCGACCCCCGGTACTGGCGCTGGTCGGAGGTCCAGGGTGAACTCGAGGGGAGGTTCGGGAGGACATTAATCCTGATTGACAAGTGAGACTGGGGATGGCTATCTGGGTCCAGGTCTGCTGGTGCGCTCGCCCGGGCCCCGCCCCCTCATCCAGGGCCGGCCCACCGGGAGCCCAGTGGGTCCAGAAGTTCATACAAGAATCTCTTGAGCGTCACGTTTGTTTCAAAGATGATTTTCAAGAACGAGATCAAATACATAGATTTAGAAAATACTTTGTTTTGAAAGATTCAAATAAAAAATGATGCATTTTTAACAGAAACAAATTCATAATTTTGTTATTCAAGGAATGTAGGCAAAATAATTAAACATTATTAAATAGATTAAACTTAAAGTTTAATATCGATCTATTCACACATCCATCCATAAATGCTCACATCCATTCATCCATCCATGCATCCATTCATCCATCCATGCATCCACACATCCATCCATCCTTACATCCATCCATCTACACATTCATTCATTCACCAACCAACCCAACATCATCCATACCATCCATCAATCCATACATTTGCCATCCATCCATAATTCCATAATTCCATAATTCCATTCATCCATCATGCATCATACATCCATCTATAAATACTTCCATCCATCCATCATGCATCATCCATCCATCTATTCATACTTCTGTCCATCCATCATGCATCATCCATCCATCTATAAATACTTCCATCCATCCATCATGCATCATCCATCCATCTATTCATACTTCTGTCCATCCATCCATGTATTCAGCTATTGATACTCCTATCCATCCATCCATCCATCCATCCATCCATCCATCCATCCATCCATCCATCCATCCATCCATCCATCCATCCATCCATCCATCCATCCATCCATCCATCCATCCATCCATCCATCCATAATTCCATAATTCCATAATTCCATTCATCCATCATGCATCATCCATCCATCTATAAATACTTCCATCCATCCATCATGCATCATCCATCCATCTATTCATACTTCTGTCCATCCATCATGCATCATCCATCCATCTATAAATACTTCCATCCATCCATCATGCATCATCCATCCATCTATTCATACTTCTGTCCATCCATCCATGTATTCAGCTATTGATACTCCCATCCATCCATCCATCCATCCATCCATCCATCCATCCATCCATCCATCCATCCATCCATCCATCCATCCATCCATCCATCCATCCATCCATCCATCCATCCATCCATCCATCCATCCATCCATCCATCCATTCAAAATACCGAACAAAAAAAAATCTGTTATTTCTCAATAAACCCACTTTATTCAAAATGTTTTTTCTTAAATATTTAAAAAAATAAAACAAACATACACAAGTTTCCACTGAAACACTATCGTCTAACTTGCGTTTTTTCAGTTTAACTTTGGGGTTAACTAGTGATGCACAGTGAGAGTGATTGCTGTGAATCACTGGCGTGAGTATTTCAGATCCACATTGAATGTTTGTAGTTTATGCAGAACTTAAAAAAAATAATAATTACACCACAACTGAAGTGAGGCATTGAACTACTGTTTACGCTACAACTGGTAATAATGACATCATATCCAATACCGTTACTAATCCTTAGTCATGACTTGAGCAGTAGAACATTTTAAATTATTGAGAAAATAAAACAACACGATATTTTCTCTCAATTTGTCATCAAATGTATGTGGTACGTGGCAACAGCTCAACAGAGGTTTCGCGACATTGCCGTAACAGTGTTCTTACAGACAGAATCCATCCACAGCGTCGGGTAAATAACTCCAACAGACCTGGTAAACAAATCCTAATGACCAACTAATTAAGTGAGCAAAAACAAACCTTCAGCTCAATCCCCAAAAAACAAACAAATCACCTGGATAAATACAAGAGAAAAACCCATTAGCTGCTAATCGAATCACTAGGCAGTCAATCCGTCAATTTAAATAGAGATATGCTGAGCAAACTTACCTTTGGCCAAACTGTGTTTGACTTTCAGGAGCTTTACCTCGTTGACCTCGAGACGGACTTAATGTTGAGCTAAGAAGCTGCAGAAGTTCTTTCAAATATCATTAGTGTATTAAGAACTTAAGTAAGATTTAAAATCAATACATTGACTGTAGTTCAGGAGCATATAGGAAAGTTTGCCTCTGTTTAATGACTTTCAACCTTCTAAATATATATATATATATATTTATATGTATAAAATACACACGTATACTGCAATTAAAACAGTTCTTGAAAAAACTTTTGGTTAACAACTTCCAGGTAAAATCCTTCATCTTTTAAAGAGAACATTTTATTTTTTAACGTTTTTTTTTTAACTTAAAAACATATAATTAAAATATTCACTTGGGGAGGACTCTCAAGAGAACATATTTATGTATAGAGTGAGATTAATCAAAGTTAATAATATAATTATATATATTTTGTTATAAAACATATCAACATCAATATATAAGTTTGAAGAAAAAATGAAATTTTAAATGAACAAAAATACATTGTAGTATTAACTTCAGTAGGACTCTCAAAATAACTTAGGAAAGATATAGTATAACTACATTGACTTTAGTGTTTTATAAGTAACAATATTCTATATATTCATGTATACGTAAAATACACACATGTTCAAAACATGAATTTACTTTAAATCAACAGGGATTATTTAATTACAACACTTCTAGTTTTATTTTTATTTTTTTTATGTAAAAAAGAATATTTATATAGATTTAGAATATTTATAATAGAATAAACTGTATTATTTTAAATAGAAAATAATATTTTCTTACCAAAAATATATAATTTTAGTATTAACTATATATAGAGTGAGATTCCTCCTTATGTTAATACTATTGTTATATATATATTTATTTATAAAAAATATATAAATATATATATATATATATATATATATATATATATATATATATATATATATATATATCAGGCTAGTAGCCTTCCTTGAGATTGGCAACCTTAGCAAACAATACCGAGTAAAATAAAATAAATAATACAAACAGCCAGATGGAAGCTTATTTATGAAGTCAGGTTTCCTGTTTCTTACAAATAGTCCTGAACGCACCACCGAGCTACAAATCTCAGAGCCTTCAAAAATATTTCTGGATCCAGATGGTTATTTGGAACACCATCATCATGTTGTTGTGTTGTCATCATTAAAACACCTCTTTTTTTTTTACTTATCCTTCTGACTTTTCACATGTTTTTATATTTTTTCTTTTGACTGCATGTGCGTGTAGTTTCCTCCTCGCAGATGCGCGCGCGCGCGTGTGTGTGTGTGTGTGTGACACGCGCACTGTAAGAAGTAGGTCAATCTCTCTGCGGCGCAGAAACATCTCAGACAAACCTTCTCGACACATGAACGCGTCACTGTCATAAACTCCTGCCTTTGATTCTTTCTGCAGCTTTAAAGTCTCACAATGTTGAGGGATCAGGAGCCAGAGAGGCTCACGGGAGTCCAGCACGACACGCACCCCAGACGTCAATCATCGTGAAGATCAGAACATGATGGACACGTGAGGAAAGATCTGCGGATCTGGAGGTTCGATCCTGCAGAGGCGGATTCATCTCATCCTTGTGTTATCAGCGCCATCTACAGGTCAACCTTGAAAGTTCACACGGACCTCGACGCTTCTCACGTGCGTTGACTGATCATTATTATCGATTATATCCGCAGAGAAACGATCGATTAAAGACGTGATTCTATGTTTGATCTGAAGATTTGAAGATATACACGTGGAGCTCAACTTGAGTTTGGTCAAATAAATATCGTTACATCTTTTATTTATGATATTAATACATGTTTAAATCACAATTATTTAGTGCAAAAAAAGATAATATTTAACTATAATGGTTTATAAATGTAACAGATACGTAAATGTTAAACAGCAGGATTTCAGTGAAGACAAAAGTAGTACCTTTTTTAAGCAGTAAAATAAGGAATATTTAAGTGTATAAATAAAGATACTAATACAAGCATTTTTAAAAACATATTTCATATATTTATATTTAATTTACAGTTATAGTATAGTTTTGTGATTATTTTTTATAAATAAAGGAAACTAAACTGAACAAATATTCTTGACGTATTGATCATGATGTTTTAATGTGAGGATATTTAGCCTTTTGTAGTACTTTTATGTTTGTGTTTGTATTTATATTCATATTCATATTTATAACATAATATCAATCATACCATCTGTATTTTTAACTAGAAACAAAAGTTTCTTCCCAAATCTATGCATGTTTTAAATTGCAAATTATAGTTTTTTTGGTAGTAGTGTTTTTTTAAATCTATATTTGTCAAATTAATTCTTTTTTTTAAATTGTTATTTTGATTCTATCCTTTTTATCTTTCTATCCATCTATTCATACAAAAACTAAATAACATTATTTTTAGAAAATAAAAAATACAATTATATAAAATAAAATGTAATTTATTTATTCTTGTCACACTTGTTGAACATTTAAAAATAAATTTAAAAACAAGGAGGTTATTACAAATGTTAAGTGAAATAAAATTGAAAAGGCTTTAAATAATTCCACTTTATTTTTGACTTAATTTATGCAAAAAGAACAACATAATAATGAAGAATAATAGCTTAAAAATGTAAAAGCTTTTATTTAATAACGTTTTACGAGTAAAATAAGTAACAGTTAAGAGAATATATAATATTACTAATAGAAGCATTTTATTCATGTTTAACAACGTTTTTTTAAGCTTATTTGAGCCTAAAATATTTTTATAAACTTGTGAGTTATTTTTAGATTTGTTCAATTATTTATTATGATTAAAGGTTAAAGGTTAAAGGTTAAAGGTTAAAGGTTTATTTGCCTGAATTATTACTCGTATGTATGAATTTATTCAATTAATAATATATTTTTAAAAAATCCTATCATGCGTAGAGAAAAAAAACGTATGCATATTTAAATACGTTTAATATATATTGTATAGTTTTTCGGTAGTAATTCTAGGTATTTTTTCATAATTTTTTTTTTTTTATAAAATAAATGTTTTCTTAAAGTAATTTGTTTATTCTTCATAAACCCTTTTAATATGTAATCCTATTTAAAACAAATTAAAAACAAGGAGGTTATTACAAATGTTAAAGGAAATAAAAGTACTTGTAAGTATTCATCATTATTTCAAGGCTTTGAATAACTTTACTTTATTTTTTACTTAATCATTGTCCAAAGAACAACTAATAATAAACAATAATGAAGTAATGAAATAAAATATTTAATCCTTATTTTTGAAAACAGAGAGTACAATACAAGTATTCATTATTAATTCATTATTTTTAAGCTTTGAAAATGTTATTTTTCACTTTTTAAATATTCATTTAACACTTTTATGTACGAAGGACAATATTTCTTGAGGCTTGTTTATTTTCCTTCTCTTTTTTGTTGTTGTTGTCGTGTTTTTTCAAGTTTTTAAAAATCCAACAATTTCCCCTGAAGGTCGAGTCGTCATTAAAACCTGTTTTGCTAAATGTATTCAGAAGTTTCTTGAATACTTCATCAATATTTCACGTGTTGCTGGCCGTGAGCGGCTGCCGGGCAACAGGCTGGTCTGGAGCCCGAGCGAGGCATCCCTGGCACCTGGACCAGAGACCCCGGGGGGAACAACATCACCTAATGACCAGCAGACACACAATGGACGCGGGTCGGACCGCTCCGGTAATTGGCTTCACGCTCTCGCCTCCGTCCTGGTAATTGGACGCCGCTGATGAGTCCAGACGCCGGAGCCGTGGTCCTCCGAGTGTTTCGCTCATTTTCACTCATTATGTTTTTCCACGTCTGCTTCGGATGCTCTTTTCTTTCTTCTCCTCCGCTGGTGCCGAGACCCCTGGACGTCCTCAGGTGTCCTTCGATCTCAGATCAGGTCGGAGGTCAAACTGCGGAGGTCGCGTGTGTCTCGCAGGTCGCGTGAGAAACAAAACACTGAAACTGAAACTGTTAAGCTGCAGAATCTCTTGTTGTTTTTGACTGAAAACTGTTCGTTTATGAAGCAAAACATTGACTCGTGTTTGTGTCGTTTTAAAGCAGCAGAAAAGATTTGATGCTTTTTCATCCATCCGTCCATCCATCCATCAATTCATCCACGTGTCCATCCATCCATCCAACAAGCCATCCATCCATCCATCCATCCATCCATCCATCCATCCATCCATCCATCCATCCATCCATCCATCCATCCATCCATCCATCCATCCATCCATCCGTCCGTCCGTCCGTCCGTCCATCCATCCATCCGTCCATCCATCCATCCATCCATCCATCAATCCATTAATCCATCCATCCATTCTTCCACGTGCCCATTCATTCATCCATCCATCTCTCATCCATCCAACAAACCATCCATCTATCATTCAATCCATCATCCATAGATCCATTCATCCATTCTTCCATCCGCTAGTGCATTCATCCATCCGACCATCCATCTCTCATCTATCCAACAAGCTATCCATCCATACATCTGTCCATCCATCCATCCAGCCATCCAACAAGCCATCCATCTATACATCTGTCCATCCATCCATCCATCCATCCATCCAACAAACCATCCATGCATCCATCCATCCATCCATGCATCCATCCATCCATCCATCCATCCATCCATCCATCTATCCATCCATCCATCTATCTATCCATGCATCCATGCATCCATCCATCCATCCATCCATCCATGCATCCATGCATCCATCCATCCATCCATCCATCCATCCATCCATCCATCCATCCATCCATCCATCCATCCATCCATCCATCCATCCATCCATCCATCCATCCATCCATCCATCCATCCATCCATCCATCCATCCATCCATCCATCCATCCATCCATCCATCCATCCATCCATCCATCCATCCATCCATGCATCTCTCTTAAAAACACTGAACAAGGAACATAGCAATAATCTAAAGTACTTTTCCTACAACAACATAACAAGTATGTAATTTTAACAGATTAAGTTTTTTAATATTAGCAAATACATCGTAAAGCACAATTGTAAATGTTTATTTAATCAAAAAACGCCTTTGGTAAGTCAGTCTGTTCATCAATTCATTTACAGTTTTCTAAGATGCAGGAGCCAAATGAATGAAGTCAGTGTTGAAGCAGTGTTTAAAGATGCAAAAACATTTGTCCCAAAACAATAAATAAGTCGAGTGTCGAGTAATAACTAAATAACTAAAACTAATCCGAAAGCGTGACTTGAGCAGTAGAACACAAACGCTATTCAAGATAAAATGAGAAACACAAGTCGATGTCCTACATGGCAACAGCGCAACGGAGGTTCCACAATTTTCTAGTTACAGTGTTCTGACACAGGAGGGAGCCAGAGACAACTTTTCAATACTGATGCTTTAACTCACGGGTATCAAAACCTTTTTTTCAAGAAGATCCACATTTGATAAAATGAAAAGAAAGTAAAATCTTACGAAGATGAATTACTCAGAACTCCAAAATAAAAGCTTCTTAACCATTTCCACACTGAAAATATAGAAAATATTCACTCGAGTCATGAGATCTCATCAAAAACTTGAGTGAAAGTTGAGAAAAAAATATATTACAGTTTAAAAATCTTTACTTTTTACATTCTCTGGCTGAATAATTTAATTTAAAGTTTAACCTGTTTTAAGTATATCGTTTTTGTGATATTTTTTAAAAATGTACTTGAGCTGCTTAAAAAGACTAAATCTAACTATAAAAAACTTGCTCAATTCCTAACGGCTTTAAAAACACATCATTAGATCAAATTGATTAAAAAAAACATCTATTATTTAAGATTTATTTAACAAAAAACAATGTTTCTTGACCAGTATTCGGCTCTTTTTAACCGCTACACAACTCGATGTGGTCGTTGCATAAGTTACGTTCCCTAGTTTTCCTTCCGACCAACTCCAACACAGATGTTCAAGTGTGTATTTTTCACAGTTTTTTAACAGTTTCCCAAAAAACTGTAAATTTGGTTTGTCCTTCGAGCTCCACATTTAACACATCTTTCTCTTTTACGCTAACAAAATAAAATCATGGAAAACCAAATTGCTGTGCTTTCAGAAAAAACAACAACCTGTGACAACAATTTTTCGGTTCAGGCGCCGCCATCTTCTCAGGGGCTCCGTGGCCCCGTTTCCCCGAGTGGCAGGTCCCCCTCGGGGGCCTGACAGCGGGGGGTGTGCAGTCGTCAGGGCGGGTGTTTGAAGCTGCTGACGACACTGCAGCGCGAGGGAACCAGTCTGAGCACACATGCTTCACTGAGAACACGGTAAGTCAACACAATAGTGGTTTGTGAGTCAAATATTTGCTGCTCATGAATCATCGTCATCGAAGCGACTAGTTCTTCATGTCTTCAGTGACCTGGAAGTTGACTTTAGCTCCAGATAAAAGTGATTAGTGTTTTGAAATCAGTTAAAAATTATAGTTTTTAATCAAATAGATCAGAATCAGATCTTGACTGAATCAATGTGGCTCATATGAGGTCAATCCTGTAGAAACTAAAACAGTATTTTTCTTATTTATTTCGAGTTCAACCGTAAAACAATAGGGTTTTTGTTTAAGGCCCATTTTTTCATTTATTTTTTATTTATATGAAAATTTATTTTCCCTCTAAAATATTAAAATAAATGTTAAAAAACATATTTGGAAAATGCTTTTTATATCAGATTAAAAAAAAAGAAGAGTTATTGTTATTGTTAATATTTTTAAATAATATATATATATTTTTTTACGATGTTGCAGATGATATTGGTTTATATTTAAACATATATATATATTTTATTACTTATTAATCATTTTTGTGAGCATTTACATCCCTCAAAATATTTACGTAAATATTAAAATTTCACAATCAAAAAAGCTTCAACTAAAATACTTGATTTGATGGGAATTTTTTTTAAACTAACATTTATTAATTTTTGTCGCAGATGATAATGCAGGGTTTTATATTTAACATATATATTTTTTTATATTAATACCTTTTGCGAGTACTAAATATCCCTCAAAAATATTTAAGTAAATATTAAAATATCATATTAAAAATGCAATAAAATACTTGATTTGATAAGATTTATCTTTTTTAATTAATATTAATTATTTTTTTATGATGTTGCCGATGATAATGCAGAGTTTTATATTTAAATGAATTTTTGAAATATTTATATTTTTTTGGGAGTACTAAACGCCCCTCAAAAATATAAGAATATTGAAACAAATAATTAAGAAAATAAATGTATATCAGATTAAAAAAAGATTGCCCTTCACAACTGTATTTAATGTGTGTGTACATGTCGGCGTGTTTATGTGTGTGTGTAGTTGTGTGTACACGTCTGTGTGTGTGTATACATTTGTATATGTGTACACACACACACACACGCACAGCATTTGGTGTTCCTGCTCTGTTATCATTAGAGAACACATTGTTGATGCTCCAACATGAATCTGAAAAAATATTGTGCAGGTTTTTTTTTTATGCGTGTGTGTGTGTGTGTGTGTGTGTGTGTGTGTGTGTGTGTGTGTGTGTGTGTGTGTGTGTGTGTGTGTGTGTGTGCGTCAATTCATCTGTGTGTGATCCTGAACTCTGCCTCTAGTGTAAGTGTGAGGTACTACACCGTCCCCAACGTGAGAATCATCTCTGACAAAAGTTTGTCATCGTTAAATACAAGCTGAAGATCAATATTTATACTATAAGCGTATTATTCACTTCATATTATTTTATACTTTATTTCAAATACACAACATTTGATTCATCTGGTTATAAAAAGAATGTCCCCAAACATTGTATAAATATCACGTGTCCCTGATTTAACCAAAAAAAAACCCTTTAATTTACAAGAAATACGACTATTTTCATCATATTTTAATATGTAGTGAGAATTTCAGCTGCTCTCAACCATTACACAAATACACACATAGGTGTCCTCAAAGGTGTCGTGTCAGATGTCCTCGAATGTGGCCTGAATACGAGTGTGTGTTTGCGCGTGTGTGTGTGTGTTTGTATGTGTGTGTGTGTG